>NW_024539408.1:0-65736 GCF_016758775.1 Suillus clintonianus
TACTTCACCTGACATAAACTTGGCAAAAGTCAAGTCATTACTCAAAAAGTATCGTCATGCCCTACAGGGTGTTAGTGACACTCAGGGTCCATATGAGGAATTAACCAGATCACTTGACTTGGATGATGTTCAGGAGTGGAAAAAGGCAGCCGAAAAAGCGACTCAGGACCGCGGAGAGCTTCTTGACATCTATCAGCTTAAAATGGACAAAGGTAGGTCTTGTGTGGTGGACGTTGATTTTGCCCTGATGGAAAATAATTTAAAGCACCCTCTATGGCTGAAATACGTCTCAGATTGACTGAAAATGAACTATCTGCTAATGGTAGGACTGGGTCTGTTGCATGGTTGATCGAGGGTATAAATATAGAAAATTCTCAGTAAGGTATTCTGACTTTCAGATTGGATTGACTTAAATTGTGTTACTAGAGATGCCTTGAGATTGTCTATAAGGCAGCTGCCCCAGGATCCAACTGCTTCCCAGAGAACCGGGATTGAAGAAAAACGGCAAAAGCTCATGGCACGGATTATTAAGTTCCATGAGGCTGCAGAGGTCATGACTAATGGTATGGAATTGAAGGGAGGTGAAGGAGCACCACTGGACAACCCTGAACTGTGCCTGGAGGAGGCTGACATATCCAATATGGAAGATCCAGAGGAAGAGGACATTTTGGACTTCGACGGTAATATTGACTCACCTGCCGAAGTCACCGAGATTTGGATGCCATCATGGGCAGCCTCTGGTCACATCATGGATGATGTTGTCTTGGCATTACGTCAAGAAGAACTCGAGCTTCGAAAGGGTCAAGCAAACGACTGCCTGGAAAAGCTTCGTCAAGCCCTGGGTGATAGATCAGTCGTCTTTCGGGAGAAAATACACTCCAACAAATCGGTCCATCACCAGGGCACTAGATCTAAAAAGGAACTCCAAACGATAACTCTCTCCATCAACAGACATGCAAGAGGTTACAGCCGGGCAAGGGCTGCAATGCTCCGCCTAGGGGCTGACTCTGATACAGTGGCAGTGTATCAACCCCTAAAGCCTCAGGACCTAGTGGTGAGCAAAGAAGTCACAGAAGAAAACAGGCATGGGCAGGGTTCAGATAAATTGGCTTGGTTTTGGAGGATCAACAATGCGGAGGACAGTCAGAAGAACATATGGATGAATGAGTGTAAGTTTTATTGTGATCTGTTTTTTATCAAGTGAATTACCTTATTTCCCCATTTCCAGTTTATCGTGTGAATTGGTTGAAAGCTAAAGCACGGTATGACCGTTGGTCAGAAGAACTGAAATTGGTACAACATGAAATGTTTTGGACCATATCCTGGTTTCGGACACAGGAGGAGAGGTGGAGAGTTCGGGCAGATGAAAGCATCAAGAATGGGAATAGGGCATATGCTGAGAGGCAGGCATCTATGTGGGCAGAATTTTCAGCTCAGGGCCTCAAGAATTTTGAAGGAAAATTACTTATAACAAGTTGATATTTCACGAGTTGATATGCTAATGTAATGTTGATCTTCCTGACTTGAAAAAAGTGTGATGTGAGTATTCAGAATGTAAACAGATTCTGGCCTAGTGGCCTGCCCAGCTCTGCAGTACGTGGGCCGTGGCCGGCCAGCCTACAAATGAATTCTTGCTGGGCCAGCCCCTCCTTACAGGCTGCAGGAAGGGGCCGGCCGCTATCATGTGGGCATCTGGCCCAGCAGGCCTGTCCATTTCTGTAGTATGTGGTATGTGGCCGGCCGGCCAGGAATGAATTCTTGGCCAGCCAGCCTCCCCTTGCAGCATGCGTAGGGGGGCCGGCCGCGGGCTTTGGGCATCTGGCCCAGTGGCCTGCCCACCCCTGCAGTATGTGGGGAGTGGCCGGCCGGCCTGGCAGAGAATTCTTGCTTGTAGGGCCAGCCTCCATTTGAGACCTGCAGGCCATGGCCGGCCGACATGATTTGGGCATCTAGCCCAGTATAGGAAGTAGAACTTGACTTAGTGTTGTTAGGTGTGATGATAAGGGGTACTCCATAAATGTTGTTAGAAAATGAGTGTATAACCCACTGGAGCTTTACTGAGTGGTTGGGTCATAATGGGGAGGAGGTGTACTCTATACATCAATTGTAAGGGCACAGGTGCCAGTCTCCAACTCTCCTGCTTGGTCAATTCTGTTGCCAGATAAACGACAAAAGTATTGAGAAAGTATGTCCCAAGAGTCTACAAATTGGTGCTGGAGGCTAGTTTTGTGGCTTGGCTCTAAAGGTCAGATCACCACATAAAGTTCTGGAATGCAGTATGCAGGAGTAAATAGATGTGTCATAAACTATAAATTAAACACACAACACACCCACTCCAAGAAATATCTCTTCAAATGTACTCAAATTTGCTTCAAAATGACAACTTTAAAATCCATGAATGCTATTGTCAAATCTGTTAAGTGTGCCTAATATTTACTCACATGTATGCCAGCAGTATGTCCCTCCATGCAGACCATAAAAGGAAGTCAGAATTCATTGCTAGGCCGGCCGGCTACCTCCCACATACTGCTGGGGTGGGCAGGCCACTGGGTCAGATGCCCAAAGCATGTCGGCCGGCCTGGACCTGCAGGTCGCGAATTGGGGCTGGCCCAGCAAGAATTCATTCCTAGGCCGGCCGGCCACATACCACATACTACAGAAATGGACAGGCCTGCTGGGCCAGATGCTCACATGATGTCGGCCGGCCCCTTCCTGCAGACCGTAAGGGGGGACTGGCCTACTCAGCCAGATATGAGAAGCAAGCCGGCCGGTCCCTTCCCACAGGCTGCTACTGTGGGCTGGCCCTGTGAGCAACAATTGTTCCCTAGACCGGCCGACACCCTGCCACATATTGCAGAGGCAGGCTGGCCTACTGTGGCAGAAACCAGCAGCACAGCGGCCGGCCACCCCATACAGCCTGCATGACCAGGCCTACCCACATGTCAACCACAGCCTGGATATGTATATAGGTAGTGCCTGCAAGGGTCTGCAAGGGTCTGCATCACCGGCCTACACAGATACTGCAGAGATATCATTCTGTATATAGGACACCGGCCTGCACAGGTTCTGCATGACCGGCCTATACAGGCAGTGCATTGGCCGGCCGGTGTCCTGTACACCTGGTTTTGCAGGTCAATGTGCATGTCCTATCAACAGGTTATGCAGTACATATGACTGAAGGGTCTGAACTAATAAGAGATCTTCATGTGCTCGGGCTCACGTTGCTTTGACCCAAGCTTTGAATTTGTCAAGGCAATCCCTAGAGCAATCTCTTACATTGAATCCAGTGTATGCTTTCTACATTTCCAAAAAGTAAGTGAAACATGTATACACAATTGGTGCTCACCCTTGTCCTATTGTAGCAGTAGGTGGCTCCGGACAGATGAACAAACTCCTCCCATTCCCCATAAACCTCATTCCTGCCAATGTCAGGGTCAATGTTCTACTATTAGAAAGCAAAAACCGACTTAAGAAGGTTGAATTGCAGTCCCTGCACTGTAAAGTCTGAAATTAGAGGTGGCACCTTGTATATGGTAAAAGTTAGCATGGATATAATGATATCAAAAATAATGGGTGCTCACCTTCTTACCTTTTGGGCATACTGCCCCAACTGTGTCAGCCGCGCAGGAGTACTGTGGTCCAGCGGAATCTTCTTCTGTTAAAGGCATCGATCGCGGTCTGAAGCGCAGGGATGAGAGGCTATCAATGGACATACCAGCATTAATGCTGTTAATGTTATGATTTAGATTTTGAGAATTGGAAAATCAACAATAAAAGATAGATAGATACGAGATCATGGCACGCATAATCTTTCCAAAACGCACAAAGCTTTCGTCGATGTTGATGTGGCACAGATTTTGTTTATCTGTAGTTGTAGTGGCTGTGCCACATGATTCAGTATACTGCTGGACGCGGATGTTGGACGGTATTACTAGTAGTAGTAGGCAAAATCAGATGACAGTGATCTTGGACATTAGAGAGGTGCTGGTATATAGTTCATTCCAAATGACTTCCCCTATAGTACCGCTATCAGGGTTCATAATCATACTCATGTCGAACAAACATATCATCTAACTCCTCTACAATCAATTCAGAACTCTGGTTTTTCTCCTGGTCAAATAAATCTCCTTCTTCAACACCTGTGTGATCGTCCTCCAATGCATCCTCTGGCTCATATTCATTTCCGCCAATGTGTTCATTGCAGGGGGCCTCATTGAGACTGATAGTTTTGGGAGGAGGGTTGAGCGCCTCTTCATGAGAGTATACATGCCCTACCCCTAGACCATAATGAAAACACATCAGCATGTCTCAATCTATAAATCTATGTTTTAAATCAGTAAAGCAAAGGTTAAGAAGGTTGATCATACACACCGATTGACCAAATATTGACACCAATCACTTTTATCACCGGCTATGCCTGACAAGCCTTGTCCATCCTTGTGTCACATGTCTTTGGAGAAACAAGGGATGATGTGAGCAGCTCTCATAACATCAGCTGGACTTAGAAATCCAAAGGCATCTTCACTATCCAATGCAGGAAAATAAAGGCGATCCAAGGCGGTCCTGCCAGGGTTAGCATGCCCCACTGGCTCATACCATCGTACAAAAAGAAACTCCATTCTAAGGGCAGTATGATAGGGACCGCCGGTATACACAATGTTAACATGGTGCACTCCTGGCACCCTGGCATAGCGATAGCACCCACCACAATCACTATTATCACTAGTGCTATTAAGAAGCATGATGTCGCGGTGTAAGGTCTTGGGATTGATGACATCTTGATCTTGTCGCATGTCGTAAGTTGTGTAGTTGAAGCGAGCGATGTTATGGTGATATATGCGATTGCATTTGAAGAGGACTTGATCTGTTCCTCCTTCTGCTTGTTGACATGAATCGCCTGGTTGAGATGTCAGGATGCGCAAAAGAAGATGCTCTTTTAGGTGTGAAAAGTAATTCTATAATGAAAGCATGTTCAGCTATCAATGAATCATTGGTAGAGAAGTATGTACCTTCATGGCTGGATCACCTTCATCCAACCGCAGGTAAGAGCCAATGTCGTCATTTGACTTCTCGCACAGGCCAATGTGGTGGTGTATGCAGAGTTTGTAAGTCATACTATCTGCCGCTTCACTAGCTCTTGGTTCTTCAAGATGATTTTTGATACACCTAATACGGGTTTGGCGATGCTCAATTTGAGTGAGCTGGCGTATGAAGGATTTCTCATCTGTTCTAAGATATTGTCTCTTGCCAGTGTGGTGTTCCAATTCTCCCTGTCCAGATGCTTCAGATAATCAGTACAGCTGCAATTGTCAAAGCTTACCGGTTCAGTACTGTAAGAGTCGGTTGTTCTGAAGCGTCAAATACAAGACACATAGTCTCCGAGAGCATGGATTTTGTAAGTCTGCAGGTTGAAGGAAACTGTCCTATGAAGTTTGTTGCGATCCATTGGTTCCTCTACCGTCGTAGTAGTAAGGAGGCCATTGGTAACAGATTTGTTGTTCTTGCCAGCCTGGGTCTGATGAACTGCTTCTTTTGCTTGACGGCGTGAACATGTGTTCACTTCCTTGTCAAGCTCTTTGGCATTGTGGGCTGAGCATACCTTGACCTTGAAGTCATGGAGCTGGTTGCTGATATCAGTAGTAGTTGCATCAAGGATATCCAACGTCAAATCTGAATGCATGCGGAGCTTTGATAGGCCGTGCCAATGAGCCAGCATGAAAAGAAGGTCCTGCACTATTTGGTTTTGAGGAGCCGTAAAAAGACCATCAAATACCAGTATAGCATACTTCAGAAAATCAGCTGAGCTAATCTAGCCTACACGTCGCACGTACCTGGAGGAGATCTTCAAAATTATGCGCCACCATGTTGGAGAGCTCTGATGTATTTGCGGTAAATCTTCTTATAGTATATTGTGCAAATGATAGAACCAGTCAGTATCTATGAGAGGACATAACAAATGAGCATTCATCTCATTGAGAATAAAAAAGTTACCAGACCTCCTGTCTAGCTCATGCACTAGATCTTTATCAATAGAACATATAATCCTAAGTAAATGTATTAGGAGTGAACACCAAACTCCAAGTTCCACTTCATGAAGAAGATCCACCACTAGCCCTTCAAATATATTGAAGCCTCAACAACTAAGACACTTAGAAAAGGTGTTCTGACAACCTGTCAGCTTGGCCGAAAGAATCAATCAAGTTGCTTACATAGGTTGGCACCCAAGAGCAAGGTTTCAGTAGATTTTCTACTGCAGTGCTGTCTACTCCATAATTCTTTTCATATATAAGTTTCCTAGCGGTGATAACCAATTGTTCCTGATCGCCATCTGAGCGCTGGTGTGTAGTGCGCTGCTGTCTATCTCGAGTCATACCAAGATTGTGCAGTCAACTCTTTGGAATCAAACATCTTGGACAGGGACATCCACCTTGTTGACAGATAGTTGCGATAAGAGCTCTGGTCTCGTTAGCTTCTGACTTTATCATTAAAAATGACTCACTTCTCTGGGTAATCTGCCAAGTAAGTGAATATCCTTGGGTAGAACCTATGCATAACTCCATTGCAACACAAAATAATGATACCATGTTTATACACCTCCAAAAACTCTGCATCCAGTAAAATCTCCCACTGCGCCTGGAAGAGCTCTCTCTGACAGTGTGTACTGGAGGGATCATTGTTGAAAAATTGAAGTCGTGGTTGAAGCTGTCGTTTGTGGGGTCATAAGGCAGATCTGAGGAAGGTTTGGCTGTAGTGACATCTATTTCTGCTTGCAAAAAGTGTTCCCGCTGGTGCAAGTTCATCTCTAATGATCAGTTATGTAGGGCAACAGTGAAAAGAGTAGGAAGTACGCACTACAGAGCTGCACTGCACGTTCTGAGGATGCTACCATTGCCTGCTTAGCACGATCTTGGTTGCGAATCACCTTGCTTCTCCTCCCTCCAATGGATATCTGTGCTGCTTGAGACACACCGGGTGCGCTGTAAAGTCCTTTGGTCATCACTAACACAGGGTGAAAGGAGGCTAAAGAATGGGTGGTGTGATGTGTGGAAGGTGGTTGAAACATTGAGGTTGGTGTGTGACACATGTCACCCATAGTTGCTCATCTTTGCCACCCATGGCAAAGATGAGTAAGAAGTTTCCCACAGTCAAACCATGTGACATAAAATACATACCATATACAGCTCTGTATTTGGCATCTGTGCTGTGAAGAAAGATAAATTTCATATCAGTTGGGAGTGGAAGGAGGAGGATGGAAAAAAACATGCCCTTAAATGACTAAAATTGAGGCAGATAGTGAGCTTGTTGTGGGAGACAGCAAGTATGTTGTTGACGACAATGGCGGTGGTGTGGTACTACCATATTTAGACATTACTTGCTTGCACACGTGCTCCCTATACCACAGTACAATATTGCAGGCTCTAAGTCCCCTTAGGATGCTGGTCTGGACCACCGGTCCTCACAAATAGGCCTTTTTAAGCTAATGTAGTGGCACATAAACATCTTAGGTACCACTTTATTAAGTAAGAAAGGTGGGAACAATAGGTGGGTCAGTTGGGCAGTAGTTGGACTTTAATGCTGGGTCAACTCAGATATACACCACATTCCTTCCACCACCCTCTAACCTCAGGGCAGTGTGTAGTATAGGTTCCTTCAGTAGTCTACCATATATCCCACATGTTTTTAATGAATAATTGAGCTGTACCATGTATAAATGTAACTTTGTGTGAAAAGATGACAATTGTCACTTTTCACACATATGTGATTTTACTTGTCATTCAGTCGGTCCTTTATGGATCTTTCTAAAACTTCAAATCTATTATTAGGGGCATATATAGGACGTATCCCAGGTCTTTTATTACTTATCACAGGCTTGATTACTATGTAGGCTCCTTATCAGTAGAAATACCCCCTGCACATCATATATCACATCTTCACCCTATGTAGGGCTGATCATTGGCATAGAACATATGTGTGAATGTACTACTGATTATGTATGAGCAGGGCTGGTCATTTGTACAAGTGTAAGGGACTTGAAAACAGTAAAAGTGTCAAAAATGTGATTTTCTATGTTTTTGTTCCTGTAGCAGGATCCTCTGGTGATCAGAGGATGAGAGCACACGCGGAGTCAAGGCTAGTAGAATAGAATCTCAGTTTCAGGATGAAGACTCGTGCATACACAAGTATGTACCTAGTAGAATAGACTAAAGTACTTGTTAGCTCGTAGTTGAAATAAATGGTATATGTACTCACATCCCAGTTTCAGGATGAAGACTGAGATGCTACGTCGTTGCGACTCGATACTCTATCTTGTACAGGTGGAATAGGAATGTAAGATATAAGTCTAAGACATAACACTTGGGAGGAGGAACAGCCGACGTCACTTTGCGCTCGTACCTGTCTCGTCTCCCCCTGTCTCCATCGGATGATCGGATTCCAACACTCCCCCTTGAGTGCAATCCTCGAGGTTCATCAGCATGTGAAGTTTCTGGATGCGGGGACGTGCTAGCACTTTAGTAAACGCATCAGCGACATTATCCTCCGTTGGATAGTAGACTAGTGTGAATGTGCCATTCTTGACATGGGAGCGAACAAAGTGATACCTGAGGTCGATGTACTTGGTGCGTGATTGGAATTTGCCGTTTGAAGCGAGTGCGATTGCTGACTGGTTGTCGCAATAGATGGGAGTGGGTTCGTGTTCAATACTGTACAGCTCTCCGAGGAGGAGCTGCAAGTAGATGACCTCGTGTGTGACTGTGGTAAGGGCAATATACTCAGCTTCCGCTGTTGACAATGCAATGAGGGGCTGCTTCCTCGCGCTCCAGGTCACAGGGCCGCCATTCAACATGACGACGTAGCCCGATACTGAGTGGCGATGAGCTTGTGACACCCAATCTGCATCCACGTAGGCTTCCAAGCCCGTGTCTGTCCCTCCCAAGGTCAGTCCATATCCTCTAGTACCTTTCAGATACCTCAAGACTCTCTTCACCGCTTCCCAGTGCTCTCTGCCCGGGTTTCACATAAACTGCAACAATGTCGCGATGGCAAACACCATGTCAGGCCTGGTGCTCATTCCTGCGTACATCAGAGACCCAATGGCTCTCTGGTACGGGATGTCTTGCATGGCCTCGCTCTGTGCGTGTGTAGCAGGGGACTGGGCATCAGATAGGATTGTGCCAACTTCCATGGGGGTAGGTACTGATTTTGTGTTGGTGAGGTGGAATATTTCGATGATAGTATTGATATAGGCCTTCTGGGATATGGTAATGGTGCGTGCAGTTCGGTTTCATTTGACCTTAAGTCCAAGGAGCCAGGTGAGCTCGCCAAGATCCGATATCTCGAAGTGCTTGCTGAGTTCGTCCTTGAAGCGCTGAATGTGGTGGAGATCCTGAGATGTAACAGCCATATCATCCACCAACACGGTGATGACGGTGTGTTTGTCGATCTGGTGCTTGTAGTAGATGGCTTGATCGACCTTGGACCTGACAAAACCCATGTCAGTGAATGCTCCTGCCAGCTCTTCCAACCACTCGAAACCCGCTTGCTTCAAACCCGGTAAGCTCCTCAACAACTTCAGCACCTTCCTCTCATCTCCCTGCTTCAGGTATCCTGGCGGGGTGCGCATGTAGATGTCTTTGTTGAGTTCTGCGTAGAGGTAAGCATTTTTGACATCGACCTGGTGGATATGCCAGTCTCGTTGGGCAGCCATGGCAAGAACTGCTCTGATGGACGACATGTTTGTTGTGGGAGCAAACATGTCGTAGTAGTCTATACCATTTGCCACTAGGCGAGCTCGCAACTTGAGCTTCTCACCATCTGGTCCGTGTTTCGTTGCCAGTACGTAGTGGCGCAGAATTAGATTTGCACCACGAGGTGGGTCCACGATTGTCCAGGTACCAAGCTTCTCGAGCTGACTTATCTTGTAGTCAATAGCTTCTTGCCATTCGACGGCATCTGGACTGTTTAGCGCTTGTTGGAGCGTTACCTCAGGTTCTATGGCTGCTGCTGCATACAGGTGAGTGTGGATGTTCTCATCCTCCATGTCCACTTCTACTGGCTGGAATAGGTGCTCTGCAGCTAGTCCGGCTACCTGTCCTTCATTGAGGGCAGAGTAGTATCCTATAGGTGGCCTCACTCTGATGATTCTAGGCGCAGGTGGAGTCTCTGGGTGTTGGACTGGTCTGGGTGGAGTAGATGGGGGTTTTTTGGGGGTAGTTGGATTCGTTTGCTGTGGTTCCTGGACGCTAACTGATTCCTGGACGCTAATAGGGTTGTACTCCCCCTCGGCCTGGACACCATCAGCAACAACGACCATGGAAGGTACGAACATTATGTTACTCTTGGCATCAACTCCCACGAAGATTCCTTCTTCAGCCTTCACCTCGAGTTTACCAGCATGCTCGATGTGGATGAGGATGGCACTACCGAATTTGTGGGCTGAGGAGAGGTCTGGGCGTGTGTTATGCACCAAGGTATATGGTGTGGCACCCGGTATCGATCTGGAAGGTAATCTATTCTTCAACCAGATGGCATAACTCACTGCTTCCGCCCACAGGAACTTCAGCAGACTACGTCCGAGTAGCATGGCACATGTGTGCTCAACCAGGGTACGGTTAAGTCTCTCCACCACCCTGTTCTGTTGAGGTGAGTCATGAACAGTCAGTTCACGAGTGATACCATTGACCTTCAGGTGTGCATCAAAATCCGCACTAAGATACTCTCCGCCCCTATCAGATCTAAGGGTTTTGATGCGAGCTCCACGCTTCTGATTGGTAAGCCTCACCTCATACTGCTTGAACGCCTCTAACGCTTCACTCTTATGCCGCAGGAACACTACTTGGGTCTCCCGCATATAGTCGTCGGTAAAGCTCATGTAGTAGCTCAATCCTGCTAGACTAACTGTCTGGGATGGTCCCCACAGATCCGTGTGCACAACGTCACCGTACACCGTTGCTCGCCTAGTCGCCTCCTTGGGAAAGGCTTATGGGCTGACTTAGCCTTGACGCAAACATTGCAGAACTCCTCAGTGGACGTGGGATCAAGGCTTAGGCCTTCTACTAACCCCTTCATTACAGCATGTTTGACTGTGTTCTGGGTGATATGTCCAAGGGCCTTGTGAAGCTCATGTACGGTGCATTTTCCCATTGCTAGGTGCACTTGCTGTTTGATGTCACCTGCAACGCTATACAGGCGATCGATTTGTGGGATCGTGGTGATAATGCTACGTTGGGGCGTAGGGGACAGTATCTTGCACATTCTGTCCTTGAAGTGCACAGCGAGTCCAGAAGCTGTGATGTGAGCGGTGGAGATGAGCATAAACACCATACTAGGTGCGTATAACGCGTCCTTCAGTGTCACTGACATCTTTTCCTTGCCGTTTGGCAGCTCTAGCCTCACATCCCCTTTGCCAATGGCACTAAGGGCAAATCCGTCCGCGGTATGGACGTTCTGGGGGTCTATGGCCTCATAGTTGAGGAACTTGGACCTATCCGGGCAAAAATGCGAAGTTGCCCTGGAATCGACGATCGCTCCTTGATGTTCCACCGGGACAGTAAGCTGGGCGGCTATATTTCGAAGATTAGAGGTTGTGAAAGCGTAGTTGTTGGGGGATGGGTTAGATGCGGTTGAATTAGCGCCTTCCTTAGGTGTGCGTGTGCCCCTTCTCTTCTGTCTGGGACCTTGACCCTCCTTTCCACCACCAGGCCTCCAGCAATCAGACTGGTAGTGGCCCTTGCGCTCACAATTGAAGCAGATAATGTCTGCGTTCTCTCTGCTCGTGGCAGGTGCGCCCCTCTTATTCCTTCCAGGACCAGACTTGGCCATTAAGGCCAAATTACCACCTTTCTTCGACCCTTGTCGTTCCGTCAAGAGATGGTGCTCATATTCCTCCGTTATAATGGTGAAAAGCTCGTTAGAGGTGAGTGGGGTCTGGGTGATTCTGGCAGCAGCACTAATAGAGAATAGGATGGGTCTGTATGACTCTGGGAGCGATCCGAGGAGCATCGCGTGAAAATCGCGGTCCTCGATGATGGACCCCATGCCGGCGAGTGTCTTGCGCAGCCTTAGGAGCTCCGAAAAATGTGCCTTGACATCGCCATTCTCCTCACAGCGTATGTCTTGTAGGCGTCGTCGTAAATCGACTTGCACTAATTCTGTCTTGCCTTCGTGGATCAAGCAGATTTTGTTCCAGATGCTGGATGCACAGTCCAGCCATTGGACTCGCAGCAGGAGTCTATCTGTGATAGTACTAAATATCTGCTGCTTGACGAGTGAGTCTTTCTGATAGAACTCGTCAATCTTCTTATCTAGCTCTTCGATCTCTGTCTCTGTGGCTGTTGAGCTGTCAGGCTTCATGACAGCTAGCGTGGTCTCATTCACGTCGAATGGGATCAGTTTGACTGCTCAACCATCGGTATAGCGCATCAGACCTCACGCACCTAACACCGTTAATGTTCTCTCCTTATAGGTAATCCAATTTGAGCCGTCTTCAGCCAATTTGGGGACATTAAACAATGCAGAGTTGGTGCCGGGGAGCATCGTATCCATGGTGGAGGCAGGGCTCATAACCTCTGGTGATCAGAGGATGAGAGCGCACGCGGAGTCAAGGCTAGTAGAATAGAATCTCAGTTTCAGGATGAAGACTCGTGCATACACAAGTATGTACCTAGTAGAATAGACTAAAGTACTTGTTAGCTCGTTGTTAAGACCATGCTCAAGGGGCAGATCCGAAGGGCTTGGCTTCAGCTCGTGCGCTGCGCCCCTTACCCGAGTACGTGCCCTTAATTTCCGAAGGCTAGAAACAAAGTCCGAGGGAGGATGATGAATCCCGGTGGATTTCAAGGGGACAAGTCTGGTAGGCTTTTCAAGGAAGAGTCAGGCCGATGTTCAGGGGGTTAGTCCGGCCAACGTAAGGAGGGTTAGTCCGGCCGACGTAAGGAGGGTTAGTCCGGCCGACGTAAGGAGGGTTAGTCCGGCCGACGTAAGGAGGGTTAGTCCGGCCGACGTAAGGAGGGTTAGTCCGGCCGACGTAAGGAGGGTTAGTCCAGCCGACGTAAGGAGGGTTAGTCCGGCCGACATAAGGGGATTAGTCCGGCTGACATAAGAGGATTAGTCCGGCCGACATAAAGGGGGTTTGTCGGCCGACGTAAGGAGGGTTAGTCCGGCCGACATAAGAGGATTAGTCCGGCCGACATAAAGGGGGTTTGTCGGCCGACGTAAGGAGGGTTAGTCCGGCCAACATAAGGGGATTAGTCCGGCTGACATAAGAGGATTAGTCCGCCGGACAATAGGGGCTTAGTACACCCGGAGAATAGGGGCTTTAGTCCGGCGGACGTTGGGGACAGAACAGACAGGTGTAAGGACGGAAAGACAGGAAGTCCGAGTGGACGGAAAGACAGGAAGTCCAAGGGGACAGAAGGACAGGAAGTCCGAGAGGACATAAGCTAGAGGTAAGACTACACTAGACAATGTCCAGAGTAGAAACTGACAGAGGTAGACTACCCGAAGGTAGAGGCGGAGTATAGCCCAAGGAATCAATCCCAGGACACAGAGGTTGGACAGGGAAGTGGACCCAGGCCCATGGAAGTGGATCCGGGTCCGAGGAAACAGGAATGAGGATAATCTAAGGTGATATTCAAACTGAGGAAACTACTACGAGTTTACAAGGTATTATATACTATGGACATGTGCGACGGGGACAGAGTCAGCGGAGATCCAGGTCAACAAGAGGAACATATGGAAAGGTTAAACTGACAGGCGCAAGGAAAATAATACAGGAACAATCGAGAATGGAGACGGAGATGAAGTATCAAATGGATCCGGGCATAGGAGGTGTGATCGAGAATGAAGTCGGATATTAACTGTCAAACAGATCCGGGCATATAGGGGTTAGGACAAGGGGACTATACAAATGGGGTAACAGAATAGGAGCAGGACCGGAAATGAACTGTCAAGCGGATCATGGGAAATGGGGACGGAGATGAACTGTGAAGTGGATCCGATGTTTTAGGGGTTAAGTGGACCTGGGTCCGAAGCTCAGGATCTGAGTAGGTCCGATGTTTAGGGTCCGATGCTTAGGGGTTAAGTGGACCCGGGTCCGAAGCTCAGGATCTGAGTAGGTCCGATGTTTAGGGTCCGATGCTTAGGGGTTGAGTGGACCCGAGCGGGTCTGACATATAGGATGTCCGACGAATACAGGAGGAGCGGACGAGTGGACGAGCGGATGACATGAGTGGGATCCGATGAATAGGACGTCCGACGAAAAGGAGATCCGAGGTATGCAGGAGGAGGACCGATGAATAGGGCGTCCGACGTATAGGAAAGCAGGGCAGATCCTGCTGAGGGGTATGTCCAGTGGAGACTGGGATGCGGAGTTATCCTGCCGAGGGGTAGGGATAGGGTTAAGGTATAGCTTGGCTACATTTTGGAGGTCCGGACATTGTGTGTTGCGAGAGATGGGATATGATTCAGGGGCTCAGTGTACGGTATATGACAGTTGAAATAAATGGTATATGTACTCACATCTCAGTTTCAGGATGAAGACTGAGATGCTACGTCATTGTGACTCGATACTTTATCTTGTATGGGTGGAATAGAAACGCAAGACACAAGCCCAAGACACAACACTTGGGAGGAGGAACAGCCGACGTCACTTTGCGCTCATACCTGTCTCATCTCCCCCTGTCTCCATCATATGATCGGATTCCAACAGATCCTATGTGTGTTCTTGGCCAGCTATATGATAGAACTACTCAAAATATACATAGAAATAGACCCCCTACCTCAATTGAGGTCCGGTCCTACAGGAAAAAATTTCACAGGGGGTAAACCACCAGGAGCGGGGGGGAGCACCATGCAACAGGATATCATCCTATGGTCCTGGGCTCCTGATACATTGTTCCTATTGTTTAATAGATGCTGGGAATCATTTTTACAAGTCTGTTCACCTAGAAATAATTAAATGGGAGCATATTCTGTGTTTTATTGCATATGTGCTATATCTATTGATGTAGGACACTTCAGAGGGTCAAATAAAGATGGGAATCTACTCATATATGCTCATAAACATGTTCTGAATATAATAGAACACACCCCTATCAAAGGGGCAAAAGTGCGAAAATGTCCTGTACCCTACCCTATTTTGAATTGCCCCTGGAGGAGGAGCAGGCACACAAACAAACAAAAAAAGTGGTCTATTATATTATATTAAACATATATATACTAAACTACTACTTATATATAGTGTTGTGGGCAGAATGGCAGAGTTCTGCCAACGGCTTTGGCAATACCAGTTTTGCCAGGCAGATGGCAGAAGGTTCTCAATAGTGTACTGGCAGAACCTGGCAGAACCTGGCAGAACCACAACAGTCGTGGAGAGTGATCTTTTAAAGTTAACATTAACTGTGCAGTTGTTTGACCCGAATAAAGTTAAATCATGCCATTGGAACTTGTGTTATTGCTTGTCCCAAATTATGTCGAACATTGGGGGCCGCCCTGTTGCTTCATTCATCGCCAACAACTTTGAGCGCTTAGGAAAAGTTTCTAACAACTCCAATCATTATTTTTGGAAGTGTAAGCACTGTGGTGATAGTGACGACTCTCCCGGTGGACATATCCAAGGCTGTGACAACCTCCTTCCCAACCATATCGCAAACAAGTGCACAAAAGTCAATTCTGCTCTTCGCCAACAAGCATGTTCTTTCATCATAAAAAAGACAGGCAATACTGCAACATCAGACACCATCCTCGCAGGTAGTTCCCAGTCTACCGCCGCAAGTGATGTCATCACTAGCACTGTCATTCCGGACGACTTTTTTCAGATCTCGGGACAACACAGTCTGCGAAGCGCTGCAATCTGTCAGTCGAAACGTTCGAAACTCTAGGAAAAATTCGTGCAAACCTTCGTTATCTCCGTGACAAGAAAGCTACCGAAGCCAATAAGTCCACTCGTTGTCGCCATGCCCATATGCACACCCGTGAAGAGACTGGCATTGATCTCAAAGTCGCGCGTGACCTTGAGGAAAACTTTGCCTGGGTGCCACCGCTTGCTGCCAAGCCTGCACATTTAGACGACAGCTTAGCTGGTCCAGAAAGTATCTTACCTGATGATGTGGCTGCTGAATTTGCTGCCTTCGAGGGGCGAGCAAGGGAGGAAACATTCGAAAGTGTTGATGGAAAGGAAGTGTTGGAAGGGCGTGCCTTTGATTTCAAGGAGCTGCTCCGTGTTGACCAAGGGATCATACCATGAGCAGCCGCAGACGAGATCAATGTTGTGGACCATGATGGTGATGGTGAAGACAGTTGGGACGAGCAAATGATGATAGAGTCATTGGGGTTGTCATTTGAGTAGCGCTACATGTGTAATGGACTGCTTGTTGACTCAGAAGTTCTGCCATCCGGCAGAACTGGCAGTTTTGCCGGTTCTGCCGGTTCTACCCAGCAAAACAAACTTGAAACAGTTCTGCCCCCCACACTACTTATATATAAAGGGGGAGCTATTGTGGTGTGGTGGTGAAGCAGAAATGTGGCGGGAAGGGTGTGGGAATAATTGATTGATATTGTGGGGTGACCAAATTGAGCAATGTTTTGGGTGTTGTGGGGAAATTCCCACAGTAGGTGGCTGAAAATGGACGCTCCACGAGTAGGCGAGCTCGCGAGCCAACGAACATTGAGCTAGGGCTTTGTAAGCGCACGTGTTCTTGACAGCTCTCGCACTTGCATAGATCTGGTCTGTGCGCACTCATACATAAGTGCGCATCCTTCGATAAGATCATCAATTCCTTTTTGCCTCGTGCCCTCATCTCCCAGCTCTCAGCACGAGTCTTTGTTCATAATTTTCACCGATCACCAATTGTTTCAGTCTTCTCATCAAATGACTACTTCTAATCCTCCTGCAGGCAGATCTATATGCACCCGTGATCAGATCATCGCGGATAACGCGGCCATCACCGCGAGAAATGTCTTACGCCTCGCTCATCGTGACAAAGGCAAGACCGACATTGAAAGCGATGAGGCCTTATTACCTCTGCCCGTCATCCCTACAGTTACGTTTTCCAATGTTCCCCCCACTAACCAAAGCACTCCCACCGCAGCCAACCTTGCTTCATCCTCCGCACAACCAGGAACATGTCCCCTCACACCAGTCCAACATAACCCACCCCCTAATATTAATGTGAATTCCATCATGGCTGCATTCTCCAACCTGTCGCCTACCAAACTCGCTAACCTACATGCTGCCATTTTTAATCCCACCCCCCCAATCACCAACACTGCAATACCTCCAGTCACCCCTAGCACAACCTCCACGTCTTCCGCCACTAATACCTCCACGTCTACCACCAATACCTCTCAGAACCTCCTGTTTGACATCAACAACGAACACATTTCTTCCAACTCCATCTCAGACACTTACAGAATCCACACGTACATTGTAGAACTAGCCAAGAACCACCAGCACATCCCCCTGTCCATACTAACTACAAAGATTACCTCATGTCTCTTCCTCGAATCATCCTCTCTCAAGTTCCTTACGCATTATACCTCACATCACAACTCCGCACCCACAAAGTGCCACATCATTGATGTCTCACAATTCCCTGCAGAAACATCCATCTCCATTGCAGAGTGGCACGAGGCCTGGGCACGCTTCCTCAAGCTGCTCGCAGACTATGCCTCCCCCAAAATCCACGACTGGTAGTCTAACCACTACAAAGAACTCTGTGAACACCCTGACTTCGAGGGCCATTGGTTGGCCATTCTGGCCTTCAACATTGAACAGCACGCTTCCTACATTGCAGACCCCCAACCACTTGACGAAGCTAAGTACCACCGTCAGTTCGAGAGCATTAAAACTCGCGTCCTCAGAGAAGAATGTCTCAAGGAGGTTCGGGACGCTGCCACATCCCAACTCAAATCTCACTGTTACGAGCCTTACCCCTCCCGCGACTCCTCTTCTCGCAAACCCCCTTCCACAGACAAGTCCTTTCAAAGCTCCCCAAAACTCGACAACGACCGCCTTCCCCCAATCTGTCTCTGCTGTGGAAACCTCGGTCACACTTTTCCCAATTGCACCTCCAATACAACGCCATCGGGTGCGACACCACACTCGAAGGTCGTCAACAAACAACTCACCTCCTGTGCCTCTCCCGACACCAAATTCTGTGTCGACTTCAACATCTACTGCAACGGGAAACGAGTCTGCACCAGACGTGTCCACCGAGGTGGCGAAATCCACGCATGTTCCCTCTGCGGATCCACAGACCACGGCGCTTGCAGTCGCAAGTGCCTGGGGAATTAACCCCCTCCTCATTCCTTACTCTCATTGGGAAATGGACCCCATTTCTATTCCTGTACCTCTACGACATGTATATTTAGACAACCTTCGCATCATTCCCACTGCATATGATCTCGACGCCAACTTCTCAAAGATTCTCATGCCTTACGTTGCTGACCAACTCGAACTCTTTCTTCACAATGCCAACCTTCTTGATGCATATCCACAGCTCCCCGATAAAATCAAATACGGCTTCCCTCTTGGCAATCTCAAACCCATTGATGTAACTTACGCCCCTCCTAATCTGCCTAGCGCACTCGAGCACAATCAACTTATTCAAGATTACATTAATGCCGAACTTTCCCTTGGACGTTTTTTGGGTCCCTACACCCAAGCCACCTTAGAGGCTAAAATCGGTCCCTTTCGCTCTTCCCCCCTCCAAGTTGCTGTCAAAGAAGAAGCTCCTGGTCAACCCAAAAAATTCCACGTATGTCACAATCTCTCCTTCAAAGGCCCTTCAGGCCGCTCGATCAATGATGAGATCGACGCCAAAGACTTTCCTACCCGATGGGGCACAGCCCAACTAGTCGCCGACTTCGTAAGTCCTTCCCTCGTGCTCTCCTGCACCCTCTCCATTTCCGCGTTCCCCCTCCTGCTACCCCATCGGGCTTATGACCTCATGGCACCCACCGCTGAGGAATTCGCACGTTGGGGGCAGCCAAACACATGTCTCCCTCATGGGGAGGTCCTTTTATACCTCCCCTCCTCCATTCTCCCTTCTTCGGTCCTCCTTTCTCCCTAGACCCAATCCGAGGTCTTTCTCCTCACTCCTCCGAGTCTCCATACTCACCACCTCTCCCAGGTCTCCACCGCCCCTCCTGGCACGCAAGCTGCTTCGCTTGACGTCGAAGGTGCCTACCGCACCATTCCCATCCTCCCAGACCACAAACACTATCTCGTGGTACGTTATCACGATCTATTTTTCATAGATCATAACCTACCTTTCGGTGCTGCCTCAGCAGCTGGCCTCCAAGGCGAAGTCGCCGATGCCACTCAAGACATCTGGGAACACGCACACATCGGTCCATCCTGGAAATGGGTGGACGACTTCTTCGTCATTCACACTCCTGACCCCAATGGCTCCTTCATTGGTATCTCCAACGGCACTACATATCGCTATCGTTACGATCTCCATTCCGCCAAAGCATACATCGGCCCTATCAATATCCCTTGGCATCCTAGCAAGGGCGCCGACTTCGGTGACATACGTGACTACATTGGTTACACCTTCAACTTCCCCAACCGATCTGTCACACTTCCCGAACCTAAGCGTCTCAAATACGCATTTCGTCTCCACACCTTCCTCGAATCCTTTCGCAACAAACAAGTTCCCAAACGCGAGGCAGAGAAGATCGCGGGCACGCTCACCCATTGTGCATTTGTTTTCCTCCACGGTCGCTCATACCTATCAAACCTCTACCATTGGATCGCCGATTACCCCAACGAATTCACTCCACGCTTCATGTGTTCTGCGGTCAGATCAGACCTGGAATGGTGGCTCCATCTGCTCAATTCCCAACACCCTCCCCGTTCCCTCCGTCCTCACCCTCCCACCCGTGATTACAACATCTGGGTGGATGCCTCCACCGGGTCTGGCGTTGGTGTTCTTTGGAATGGCCTTTGGGACATGTGGCCCACCCTTGCAGGATGGCGTGAACCCATTGGTCATGATATCAGGTGGTTGGAAACTGTTGCCATTGAACTCGCGATCCACGTCTCCTCTTTATTCGGCATCTCTGATGCCAACATTCTCATACGTAGCGATAACGAGGGTGTCATTGGCGCCTTCAATAAAGGTCGCTGTTCCAACCTTGCATCCAACATGTCCATCAGACGTTCAGAAGAGATCCTCAGATCCACCAATATCTCCATCTCCCTCATATATGTCAACACGAGTATCAACCTCGCAGATCCAATTTCACGGCACATACTCCCTCCACCCTCACAACGCATTCCTTTCTGCACCCCCCTCCCAAAAGACCTTGAACCCTTCCTCACTCATGTCCAATCCGCATAACACTCCTGACGAGGCAGCGACAGAACTCTCACGACTCTCTCTCCATGGTATACATGAGACGGCAGTCATACGTCCAGACGGACGTGTCCGTATCCCACGTCCTCCTCGCAAAGACACCAGTATCACACCCTCCCATCACCGTCCCCATGTTCTCGCAAGCGAGCATGTCCTTCTCTGGACGACTCCACACGGGTTAAACTTCCAAAACGACCTCATCCTCCGTTTTCCCGATTCCGTCGTCCTCAAGATCTTTCTAGTCATGATCCAATCCCTAGACGAGGACACGCGCAGCAATTATGGTGCTGGCCTCCTCTGCTTCACTCAATTTTGCGACCAACATCGCGTCCCAGAATCAGAATGTATGCCTGCCTCCTCCGACCTTCTTGTGGCTTTCCTTGCCAATGCAGCGGGCACTATCTCCAGCAGTGCAGCCAACACGTGGATGGCAGGTCTTCACTACTGGCACTCCATCAATGGTGCAGACTGGCACGGGGCAGACTCAGACGTTCTTCGTCACATCCGTCGAGGTCTCTCCAAGCTCACTCCCCCCAGTTCCAAGTGTACCAAGTGTCCGCCCGTCACACTGGCAGCCCTCACACAATTGGCGAGGGGGCTTGATCTCAGCAACTCCTTGGACATCGCAGTATTCGCAACTGCCGCCGTAGCCTTTTGGGCATGCTGTCGGTACGTATCTCCTTCTCCCCCCACTCCCCACCTAAGGTCTTTCCACAGCCTTGGTGAACTTGTCATCCCAGGTCCCAACGCCTTTGATTCTGTCAAGCATGTCACTCGTTCCATTTTACCTATCGCAGTGCACGAATCCAACAACGTACGTTATACTACACTCCGCATCCCCTGGTCTAAGACCACAGGTATTGAAGGCGCCTCCATCAGCATTACAGGACGCAACCATCTCACATGTCCTCTCAATGCTCTCGTGCACCATCTGCAAAGCAACCTCGACATCCCGTCGCACGCCCCGTTATTTTCATTTGAAACGGCCATGGGCCCCTGGTCCCCTCTCACCAAGCCATGGTTTCTCAAGTGTTGCAACGAAGTGTGGGTCACTGTGGGACATCCCAGTATGCCCGGTCATGCCTTCTGCATCGGAGGCACCACAGAGCTGCTATTAGAAGGTATCCCACCTGACATGGTCGCCATGCAGTGACGTTGGAAATCACGCGCATTCATGACTACTGGTGTGAAGTTGACTCCATTCTCCCAATTTACATATCCGATGCCATCAATTCTCTGCTTGCTATAGCCCGTTTACGATCATCCATGCAGGACTACCAACGCGCCCATTCCATCCCTTCCACTGCATTATCTCATGTATAACTTTCCACTTTGTACTCATGCCTTTGCCAATAACATTTGTTCTTGTCCGTTCACGTCTCGTGTTGTGTGGGGTTCGGGTTCCTTGAAGAGGAACTCGACTCGTATTCGAGCCGTGCTCGTATCATGGTGTGGTCTCGTTTTTTCCTCTTCACTGTCTGAACTTCCCCTCATATCGCATCTCGAGACTAACCTTTGCACGCTCAGAAGGTTTGGTTTTTCCACACGCCCGGCTTTTTCTGAAAATCATTCATCGTTCCTAACGCCGGGCCAAACCCTTTCAGATCGCGTCCTCAGCCGCGGTCTGGCAAGCCAGACCTTCCCCACCGACTACGAAGGCGAAGCCTTCGTAGTCCAAACCCAATGTTCCTCTAACGTCGTCTCCAATCCCGCTCCTACTGACCTCATCTTCCACACCCAAACCCATCTCACTCAACACTCATTCCCGCGCAAGTGCAACATCTCAATCACTCGGTCTCCCACCTCACATACACGATCCCATCACTTCTCACGCTGTCACATTAACGTAGCATACATACAAAGCTGCGAAATTCTGATGACCAAATTGAGGGCTGTGGGGAAGTTCCCACGGTAGGTGGCTCAAAATGCGAAAATATCAGAATGTGGGAATAATGAAGAAGAAATTCCCACAGTAGGTGGCTCAAAATGCGAAAATATCAGGTGTGGGAATAATGTAGAGGTAATTCCCACAGTAAGGGGCTGAAAATACAGAAAATGCAAAAGTATTAGGTGTGGGAATAATGTAGAGGAAATTCCTACAGTAGGTGGCTCAAAGTGCGAAATTAGGGTGTTCAAAGATCCAATGAATCTGTCAATTCATCCGAGGTACTTACCATATAATTAGGTCAAACCTTACAACCAGGGGTGAGTGTGGGCCACTGGCCAGAATGATTCCCAGTGTGTCTGGTTGATCAGTTGGCTGACAACACTGTTATGTCACCTGCGTGAATCGACTCTCAACAGAAACCCTCACACTCATCGCAGAACTCAATATGTATGTTCACGAATAGCATGCACAAAACAATGTTGTCAAGAAGCGGCTTAAGATGCGGAAGGAAATTCAAGGAATTGAAGTTCTGGAGTTGCCTCAAGTTGATGATGTCCTCGCTGAATAGATTTATTACTGATTTCATGTGCCATACAATGTACATCGTGTACCGTACTGAGAATACCAATAGCGAATATGTTGTAGCAGATGATATGTAGAAGGGAATATGTTGCAAGTCTTTCAATGTTCATTCACTCTTTCTTCATCATCCAATCATAAGTGATTATATAATATCCAGACAGGACTTCTGGCACTGAACAGGTTCAGTTTACTTGCATTCATGGGAAATTTATTGCTGAATGTACGCTAACTCTAATAAATGTTCATTGACTGGCAGAACACTGCAAGGAACTCACCTCTAATCTTCAAGGATGAAACACTGGTGCTAGAGGTGACACCTACATCATCAATGGTATTATATTTGATTTGCAGCCCTGATAAGATATGTCTTGCCAGTGCCTTTGACTGCTTGAATATAATTATAACATCTCAGAAACAGTACATACTAGCCCCACTAGTGATGAAGGCCCCTGTGCCATCCATGACTGTGGTGAATATTTTTTTCTGCTCAGAGTTTAGAGTAGAGATATTGGCCTGTAGAAGGTTGAGGTTTGCACAATGTAGATACTGTGCTATTGGTGCTTGGCCAGTTGGATAGTGACCAAGAGGCTGACACGCAGGAGTCATAAAGGTCGTTTAATGAGTGTTTGGGTATAATAGTGGCCAAGAAAGATGAAATCAAGCACATATAGTATGGTACTGCTCTGAGAGACTAGAAAGAGCGCATATACTAGGGGTAGTGATGATGTAATTTGTCATGTAGGGTAAAGGAAACTGAAGTAGACATGGTACAGATACCTACAGTACCAACTCACCTGCAATTCAGACATACACATTATCTCCTTGCCAGTGCATCCTTAGCCATCAGTGACCTTCATGGAGCGAAACTGCTAGATGTTGTCCAATTAGGTTGTTTACCTAGTATTACACATTTGTTTGTTATCCAATTGGACGGTGACAGGACCATGAGGTGTGTAGTGGTTCTCAAAGATGTTGGTCTGAACATATTATCCGCATCCCCAGGCTGTAAGTGACTAGGTAGATGCGCAAGTGCACCCAACCAATTGAGACTGTCATGACAGTGACGTCGACTTCAGCATGGGCAACAACTTTGAGGATGGTGGTTGAGGAAGAGGAGAAAATTACATAATGTCAGACAATACTTGTGTGTAGGGATCAGTGTTGCATGTACCATAATCCGTGAGAATAACATGTCATGGGAATTTATCATGTGATGTTGACTACCATACCACAGCTGTCATAAGGAAGCAAGAAGTTGAGATGGGGCAGGTCTGCATTGACGAGGTATCCTCTCACCTCATGTCCTGGTTATTATCTTGAAAGATCAGGAAAGGTGGGCTAGGTCAGCAACTAGATTCTGGATGCACAGATTATTTAGGACAAATGTATTGGCATAATAATGGTGATATTCCTTTACAATGTGATGACCTTATTCTTTGAATCAGATTTAATAACAATGAGAAACCAAGGGCACAACACACTATGAAAAATTAGGACACAATAAAGCATTATGCATTACATGAAAATTACTGCATGTAAACTGATCTACTCTAAAAGTACAACACAGGAGTCCATCTAACTATTGCATACAGAGTGTCTGACTGGGGCCTATCCGACAACAATCATAAAGTACATACTGACAACTGAAGGTTCATGAGAGCCATGCGAGTCCATGATGAGTACACTATAAGCCCATCTTCTTGTTTGCCTCCGCCAGCGCATCTGCCCATTTGATATCCAAAAAACTCTTGAAGATACAATGCAAAAGCAATCAAGAGGTCATAGATGTTCGGGGTAGCTCTGGTGGGGAGAGCCATGAGAGGCAATGCCTTGAAGAGCCAGAGGATGAAATTCTGAACAATGGTGTGGTAATTGTGCTTGCGAAGAACTCAAAATATGATATGTTGCACAGATGCACAAGATGAGATAAGGGATGCCGATCCAGATGTCCTGGAGAGCCTCGTTGTCACATGAACATTCCATAGGATGGTGAAAGGTCTTTGAATAGTGCTGTTGATGCTTTTGTGCATGGCCTTGCAGAAAATACTATTGTAATTAGTCATATTAATGAGATTGCAGTGATGGAGTTCCGAATGCTGGTTAATGATTGCTAGGGAAGCTTACCAAAAACTTGGCTATAGGGGAATAATGTTAGGGCATGGACATGTAAAAAACTGAGCGCCATTGATGGTGATTACTAGCTGTCGCTCACATAGTATTGTCTTTATGCACCTGCCTTTCATTGTGACTCGATGATAAGACCATGATCTTCCCTGGATCTCCAAAACATCTTGAATGAAGTTTGTTTGGTAGAAAATGCTGGGGTCTTACCATCATCACTCATCAAACCTGCAGTTCTTGTGCATCAGACCTGCACTTTTCCACACATCGAACTACCTGATTTCCTTTGGACCCAATGTTTTGACCTTCAAGGTATCTTTCTTCTAGCCTAAAGACACTAACAAGCATTCTTAATTAAAACAGCAGACCCCTGTAGGGTCAAACTATCCTAGGCTTAGCAAGACCCACATAGAAAAAGTTGCTATTTTATAGTAACCTTATATTTCTTCATTGTGATAATATTTTCTTTGCACTCAGCAGAGAAGTAGTTTCTACAATAGTACAGGCCTGATAATTTCATGTCTATTTCAAAGTGGATAGACTTGGAAAAATTATTTACATCATCAATTCAACAGTAGGAGCAATGTATTAGGAGATAATGACCATAGGACAAGATCTTCTTGTGTAATGTATCTCTCTCTTCTGATTATTTACCCTATATTAAAAGTTTTCCTCTAGAACTGGACCTTCAGGAGTGTATGGAATATATTTTTATGCATATTTATAGTATATTTATCACCTAGGTACTACAGTAAACCTATAGGCTCCTTCAATAGAAATAGAAATAGGAAAATTCATATTTTTGACATTTTTAATATCTTACCCTTGCACACATGGTCCAACATGCTGATATATCATCACTTGTACATACATATATATATTATACCAACAATCAGTTTAGAATAGGCCAGAGGTTTGAGCCAATGGGTATATTTGCTATTTTTACTGATAAGAAGCTTATATTATTAACATATCAAAATTTGATAGATATACTATAAATATGTATAGGAATAGACCCTCCATACTCCTTAAGGTTCAGTTCTAGAGAAACACTTTTCACAGGGGGAAGACCACCAGAAGAAAGGGATACATTACACAAGAAGATCTTGTCCTATGATCATTATCTTCTGATACAAAGGGGGATTTATTGTAGTGTAGTGGTGAAGCTGCAGTAAGGTGGGAAGAGTGTGGAAATAATTGATATTGCAGAGATTCCTAAAATGGGTGATATTTTAGGTGTTGTGGGGTAATTCCCACAGTAGGTGGTTAAAAGTGCAAATATATGGAGTGGGAGAATAATATAGCAAGGCCCTAATATGATATTCCCACAGTAGGTGGCCAAAAATACAGTTATCAGAGGTGTAAGCTGGTTATGGAAATTTCTTGACAGGATCATTTACTGATATATCAGCCCTATGGGCGATAGATATCTATGTACTATAGCAATTAATGTATCACACTTGTTCTACAACTATAAGTATGTAATATATCATTGATACAGTGTGGCCTGTGATGTTTTCCTGATGTTTTCATTAGTTATGACTTGTTCTGATGCTAAAGCATACCCAGCATGATGGGAAACAGAGTGGTAAATCTCATATATATATTTAGGGACTAATTACTATATGCCCATTCCTTGACTTGCTGTCATATACCGTACACTGAGCCCCTGAATCATATCCCATCTCTCCCAACAAACAATGTCCGGACCTCCGAAATGTAGCCAAGCTATACCTTAACCCTATCCCTACCCCTCGGCAGGATAACTCCGCATCCCAGTCTCCACCGGACATACCCCTCAGCAGGATCTGCCCTGTTTCCCATATACATCGGACATCCTATACGTCGGACGTCCTATGCATCGGTCCTCCTCCTGTATACCTCGGATCTCCTTTTCGTCGGACGTCCTATTCGTCGGATCCCACTCATGTCGTCCGCTCATCCACTCGTCCGCTCGTCCACTCGTCCGCTTGTCCACTCGTCCGCTCCTCCTGTATTCGTCAGACATCCTATATGTCAGACCCGCTCGGGTCCACTTAACCCCTAAGCATCGGACCCTAAACATCGGACCTACTCAGATCCTGAGTTTCGGACCCAGGTCCACTTAACCCCTAAAACATCAGATCCACTTCACAGTTCATCTCCGTCCCCATTTCCTGTGATCCGCTTGACAGTTCATTTCCGGTCCTGCTCCTATTCTGTTACCCCATTTGTATAGTCCCCTTGTCCTAACCCCTATATGCCCGGATCTGTTTGACAGTTAATATCCGACTTCATTCTCGATCACACCTCCTATGCCCAGATCCATTCGATACTTCATCTCCGTCTCTGTTCCTGTATTATTTTCCTTGCGCCTGTCAGTTTAACCTTTCCGTATGTCCCTCTTGTTGACCCGGATCTCCGCCGACTCTGTCCCCGTCGCACGTGTCCATAGTATATAATACCTTGTAAACTCGTAGTAGTTTCCTCAGTTCGAATATCACCTTAGATTATCCTCATTCCTGTTTCCTCGGACCCGGATCCATTTCCATGGGCCCGGGTCCACTTCCCTGTCCAACCTCTGCGTCCTGGGATTGATTCCTCGGGCTATACTCCGCCTCTACCTTCGGGTAGTCTACCTCTGTCAGTTTCTACTCTGGACATTGTCTAGTGTAGTCTTACCTCTAGCTTCTGTCCCTTTGGACATCCTGTCCTCTCGGACTTCCTGTCCTTCTGTCCTTTCGGACATCCTGTCCTCTCAGACTTCCTGTCCTTCTGTCCCCTCGGACTTCCTGTCTTTCCATCCTTACACCTGTCTGTTTCTGTCCCCCATGTCCGCCGGACTAAAGCCCCTATTCTCCGGGTGTACTAAGCCCCTATTGTCCGGCGGACTAATCCTCTTATGTCGGCCGGACTAACCCTCCTTACGTCGGCCGACGAACCCCCTTTGTGTCGGCCGGACTAATCCTCTTATGTCAGCCGGACTAACCCTATGATCGGCCGGACTAATCCTCTTATGTCGGCCGGACTAACCCTCCTTACGTCGGCCGACGAACCCCCTTTATGTCGGCTGGACTAATCCTCTTATGTCAGCCGGACTAACCCCCCCTACGTCGGCCGACGAACCCTCCTTACGTCGGCCGGACTAACCCCCTGAACATCGGCCTGACTCTTCCTCGAAAAGCCTACCAGACTTGTCCCCTTGAAGTCCACCGGGATTCATCATCCTCCCTCGGACTTTGTTTCTAGCCTTCGGAAATTAAGGGCACGTACTCGGGTAAGGGGCGCAGCGCACGAGCTGAAGCCAAGCCCTTCGGATCCGCCCTTTGAGCACGGTCTTAACACTTGCTTATCAAATTTGATGTTGTATCTTGTAGTTATGAATTGAGCAGTTAAGTTTGGAATACAGTATTCTAATGTAGTTCAGTTCAATGCATGCCATACTCACTACATCAACCTTATCTGTGTCTTTTACTGTCTGCCCTGATCATGGCCAGTGCTAGTTCTTCAATAGGATAAATCAAAGCTACATTTTCCAACTGTGCTGAAACAGTCACATTTGACACATCAAAGGCACTCTAAGTCCTTGGAACTACTACTATAAAACAAGCAATAGAATTTGTTAAACCAAGTCTAGCATTGGTGATCACTGACTCTCACCATTAGGATAAGAAGGAGAAGCTAGAGATAAAATCACTGGAAATGTTTACTTCTAACCTAGAGCCTACAAGTCCATTCTTGGCTAAACAACAATGACCAGCTAAGTAATAATGACCACTAGCGCTCACTGACTACATATCATAGCCACTAATAAACTAGGCAAGAGGACACTCACCACCATATTTACTCTGACATGCAATGCAGACAGCTAGATACAAGATTTTTCAGAGCACTTGATACATGCAGAGAAGAAATATGAGCTCCTACATGCACTAAACAGCAAGCTTACTGTGGATGTAAAGGAGGCATAAGCCAAGCCTAAAAAGGTATGCAGCTGGTAATGAGTTCGAAGGGGAATGCTAAGTGGACAGTGTCTGTTGAAAACTTCAACAAACCAACAAACCAAAAATGCTACTGGTCAATAGTTTATGAAGGGTAAATAACACCACGGTTTGGTGTTGAGACCCAGGGTGTCATTTGCATAAGTCATCATTCCCAGTGAAAAGTCACAAGAGCGACAGTGAGGACCAGCGAGTCTGAGCGCTCCTTGAATTTGGCTCGCTGGGGCTCTATATAGTAGCCATTTTCTCGCTCACCCTATATTTGCAGATCTTTGATATTGTCAGAAAGAGCCTCAGAGAGCTCGGATTGGAAGCAATTCTGAGGTTCACTAGGGCTCTCTAGTCCTAGATTAGCAAACTAACTGGAGAGAGTGGCATAGAGCAAGTACAAAATGTATTCATAGCAGTATGTATCTGTTCCTAGCTAGTACTATGACTACATGGATGCAAGCAAGAATAACAATATGAATGCGAGTGAGAATAGCAGCGAGGATGCGAGTGAGAATAGCAGTGAGGATGCGAGTGAGGATAACAATATGATGAATGCGAGCGAGGAAAGGCAGCAGGAACTATTGGAACAAACACAATAACACAAATTTCAACGGGAAGGAGACTACTCGATGGTGTCATCATCTGCTAACATTGTGGCCACAATGGGACCGAGGGAAGTGGATGCGCTTGATTTAGCCTATGAAACCATATTAGATAGCTGCTTTAGAAATAAAAACACCTGCCCATGCCCCCTTAGCCTTCTTAGAATGATCTTTGTAGTCCTAATAGATGTGGATAAGCAAGCTACACAGTAGTAGGACAACAGGAACTTACTTGTCTATCCCCACCTGCCAACAAAGTCCAATATATAGAAAACTCGCCCACAGTTATCTTTTTGTGAGTCTTCTTCCATTCGATGCCACATAAATTTCTGTGGAAAGATATTCCGAGTCAGTAATTGAGTGAGTAATGAAGACACAACCCACCATGCAGTGTGAAATTTATTCGGACAGCATTCAGCTTGAAGATTGGTTCCATTCTGTCCATTTTTGGTGACCAGCAGTGTGTTTGCGACAGCAGCCTGAGTTGACGGCATGGAGTCGAGTTCTGTGGCATCTGTTGCTGTCATTGTTGCACAGAGTTGGTGGAGAAACATGAGCTGGGATGCCGATGAATGAGGGACAATATCTTCATTGTTGTCGGACACGCTGGTCTTCTCAAGGTGTTCGGTGATATCAGCAGATGACGAGGCCTGGGAGACTGTCAGTGGGGTGCAAGTGTCCTGTCCAAATCTATTGTCGAGCGCACTAACAAGTTGATTAACTCAAGTCAGAAACTTAAATTTCATCAAATGTAGACTCGGATCCACTTACCCTGAGAGGTGGAAGGATACTAGTACTGCTTGTTATCAATTCTTTGACATTCACATCATGGTTAGGTCCTCGCTTGTCCACTGATGACGAGTGAGTAGTGTGATCATTGTTGAATGTGTTGTGTTTGATGATGGGTGCACTGAATAATGTTGGTCGAGGAGGCAAAGACGTTGAAGATATTAACCGTGGCAATTTCACCTTTGAGTTAACAAAGGAAGCATGCAGCTTTTTCTCCATGAGCAGAGGCTTCGGTGCTGTCAACGACAAGGGCATTTATTGGATGATGGGGCAACTTCTTGCTTAACTAACATATCCACTACTTCCTGCTTCACGTGCGTAGTTGCTTCTGGGATTCGTGGGCGGTCACTCCATTGTGAATAGTGCTGGATGGCGAGGAGGTTTGCTTTCCAGTGACCATGGCACAAGCAAAGTTCAATAAATTTTGTGCACATCAAATGGAAGAAATTGTCTGCAGCAAGAGAATTGATCTTCGTCCAGGTCACCGGAGCATGGCCATAATGTCGGAGTGTATGCCAGAGTTGGTGCTGGTATTCCTGCATCTCCTGCTGGAGCTTTTGGGAGCAAACCATGCCTTCCGTGTTTCCTAGAGTCATTGTTAGACTCGGTCTGCAAGGTACCACAACCATTATCATAGTCATTAGTGTATTTGGCATGATCCCAGTACACAACACTAGGATAATCATCTTGGTTGAGGATAGCATAAGTGTCGGTGTTAACTGCTACTTGGACAACCATGAAAAAGGGGTCTGAGACTGAAACAGGTGGCGAAGGGGTTCTCATTACAGCGGAAGAAGAGTTGAGGCGATCAAGAAGTTTATCGTACATAATTCTAAAAGGATTAAATCGTACATATCAAATTGAGATGACAAAGCACCTACTTTGAATTTGCAACTTCTCCTTCCAGTTGGTTGATTTTTGCCTCGAGCTGCTGGTTTTGAGATTCTAACAGTGCATTATTCTCTTTTTGCACTCGAAGTTCACACATATAAGCAGTATGCGAAGGCTGGTAGTAAGAATCAGAACTTTGCGATGATGAACTATCTCCGGTCATGGAACACTTGTTGTGAGAATAGTAGTCCTGTCTAGCAAGTCAGTATTTGAGCTTGAGGAACATACAAAATGACTACATACATCACAGAATGATCCCAGCCCAACGTCTAGGCTCATTCAACCTGAGGCATACCCTGATGACTCTGATGAATAGTCATATTCATATTCTCCTTGTCAGTAAGACTTGATATTATTCTCATCAAATGTATAGGAGGGTTGCGAAGAAGTATAGTTGGTGGGCATATGCAGCAAGGGCTGCCTTTCGTTGTTGTAGTGCCTTGACTCAGAGGACATTGTGGTCGGGCATGAAGTATACCATGCAGTAGCTTACATCAGCGCCTCGATCTAAGTCCTTCCCTTTCTCTGCCGCATGCATACACAAGCTTGACACCAACACTCACATTGGACCACACGGTGCACTACAATCACCAACAGAATGAGCAATCTTGATGCCAACGTTTTTGACTGCAACTGCAGCACACATACTGACACTGGCAACACTCAACTTCCTGTCTTCGAGTTGCCTTGCACCTCTGAGAGCACTTTTGAGAACAGCATTTGGATCAGACAGCTGTCGACATTACTCGCAATACTACCAGTGTTGGAAATATCACCCTGATGGATATCTTTGGGGTCACACCAGATCACAATATGTACACAGTTTGGTTTACTCTGAACTCACTCAAGGAACAGGTAAGAACTTCATTTTCCTGCACCAGCTTCAATTAAAATACCTTTATTGCCAGACTGCTGGATATATGCATTCAAAATCAGCTTACTTTTATTAGGTCTTTGTGCACAGACAATCCAGAGGTAGCTGGCAGGGTATACTGTACTGAGAAAGTCAGAATTCTCACTGTTCGCAATGATCCCAGCCTCTTCAACAGCCAGGGATGACGAAATAGACTACCACCTATTATATGACAAGTCCTGCTGCATTGTGTCATCAATGCAAGGGAAGAGTGACTGATTGAGTAGGTGCTTTTCCTCATGCTTTTTGCTTTTTTGTGGACTTTGTCGTGCTGCGCACATGTATTACTATGCATTGCAAGTTTCTTTATACCTGTTGCTCCCGAACATGTACATTATTGCTGTCTGTATTTGAATCATTGTCCTCAAGACCATCTTCAGGATCGTGAACATAACCTCCCATGTCTGCCACATCTCAACCAGGTTTCTCAACAACGAAATATTGGTTTTGTCCTCGAAGTGAATGTGGGACCATTGCGACAACGGCTTTGATACATCTGACTGGAATGACTGCAAGTGCACCCTCGCCGTGATACTCACATGACCACACAGTGAATGATGAAGATTCCAGGAGTGCAGGATCAGGGGGACCGTAGACGGAAACTACTGCAAGAGCTACAGGTGGTTGACCAGATTCCAGATGGGCTTCGAAGAAGTAGAGTACTGCAGTAAAGCACAGACTACCATCAATGTTGAGCTAATAAAATGTTATTTTGACGAAACAAATCTGCGTGTATCTGTACCTTTACATTGCGTGATCATTGTGCATTGGGGCAAGTTTCTCTGAGGCACCAAACTGAACAGTTAATTTGACCATTTGGAAGTTGTAATCGTGCCCAGCAACAATCATGAAAGCAGCCATCAGCACGAAAATATGTAAATTCTAGAGATCGGGGGGATGCAGCAATTTCCAGGTACTCTTGAATTGCCCAACCCTCCAAGACTGTGCTGTCATGATGAGACCGTTCATGTTTGCTTTTGAGGATGTACCTGCTACCCGTATCACAAGATGACTTAGAGAGTGGGTTGCTTGATGCATGGTCCAGGTGTCATATCCCGTACCTGAACCTTCTCGTCCAGTCTGGTCCACCCGGTTCTTCAAGCCCGGTCTAGAATTCATTTCCCCTGAGTCCCCATTCATACGCACTTATTCTGCCCCTATATGCCCGGATCCTTCTGTTAGTCTATTCATTTCCGATTCATTTAACCTGTTCCCTTTGTTCCATTTAATATCCGGCTCCATTCTTGATCATCCACAGTATGTTCATTTCCCTAAGTACATTTCTTACATAGCCTTATGTTCCAGAGACAGCGCTTTGGCCGGATACCCATTGGAAGTACTACAGTATATAAACCCTCTGTAACCTGTAGTATTTCCTCAGTTCGAATCTTATCTTAGACTCTGTTCATTCCTTGTGTTCTCTTGGCTCTTGGGATTATCATCCTAGTCCGATCCTCCGAGCCTCAGGATTATATCCCTAAGGCTAAATCACTCTGCCTCTACCTTCGGGTGGTCCGTACCTTGTTAGTTTCTACCTGGACTTAGTTCTTGGTAGTTTTACTTCTCTCATCCGGCCTAACCATATTGCCTCGGCTGGCGATATCTATCCCCGTAAATGAGGGGCATGTACTCAGGTAAAGGGTGCAGTGCATGAGCTGAAGCCAAGCCCCTCTGGTCCGACCCGTTGAACATGGTCTTAACACCAGGCAAGGGAAGATTACAAGTAGGGCATTGTGAATTGCTTGATGGAAGACTCACTCGGCAAGATTTGCATAGGGGTTTGAAGGTTGGCGTATCTGAGACATGAGGTATCCTAGAGCACATTCCATGTCCATTGTGATGCGCAAATTAGAGGAGCTTTTCTCTCAACCTCTCGGGGATAGTGGCCAATAGCATGGATGCTTTGACAGACCACGTGAATTTGGTCAGGACGACACCGATAGTATAGCACCTTGAACTCCTTCCTAAACTTGACAATGCACCACTGAGCCGTGCGAAGTTCAACTCAACTAGTCAAGTGCTGTGATAAAAGTCGAATAGCATGTACAAGCTTGCAGAAATTGTGCCAATAAGGGTCTGGAAGGATGTTGTGTAATAGTGCAGGACATAGACCCCATAGTTACAATGTGAACTCCCAGGCTTTATAGTGACTGTTAATTTTTTCTGCGGGATGTTGAGGGGGACAGTTGAAGGAGCCGGGGAGATGTGGTGTGGTTTCAGTGACCTCCTTCCTGTGGTCGGTCCATACATCTCCGGTAAGAACAGCCCATTTCCATGAGTTCTTGTCATCTTCTGAGTCCCAATCGAAGGTTCCACACCAAAGAGGAATAAGCAGGTCAGGCAGATTAAGAGATGCCAAGTGCATTATATCAGATACAAAGCATCTGGGGACACAAATGATGTGATTTTTGGGGAACCCAAGAAAGATAGTCGGTTTCAAAATCCCCGTCTCCAACCATTGTTTATGGTACTGTGCCTTGGTGGGGGAGAGAAGGACATGGACAAGGTTTCACCAATATATTTCGCTAGAGCAGCTTCCAAGCTTCGCAGTATCTACGTCTGGGTGATCTGAACCATCAACGTCAAAATTGTCCGGTCTTGTAAGGACGGGGTAGTAGTGTGGTGCGCCAGCTTTGTGTTGCCCTTTGAGGCCACAGTATAGTCGGCAGCCGTTCTTGCCATAATGCCCTACCAGACCATTTAAGTAAGCAAGGCCAGGGCCATCAGTGGTGCCAAGGGCTAGGAAGGGGTGCGAGATATACATCAAGTTGCGATGAGCGTCCCAGATTGTAAAACCTTTGTGCATGAGTGCTAAAAGATGGTGGAAGCTAGGGAATAAGAACGAGTCAAGATTTTGGGGTTTACAAGGGCTGTGGACAATAATGGCTGGGAGAACATAGCGCTTCTTGTAGCGCATCTCGGGTGAACGGTCAAAAATTACCCAGATCCCAACCCAGCAGTCTGACATTTTGCTTTCATACAACTGCGCGCCATCGATGGACATCATGAGGACAGTGTCCTTGGGCTTAATCCTCCCATCTGCAACAGACTCCAGGTAATCAGATCTGTCTAGAAAACCGTCCCATTGTTCTTTGTGACTGTTAGTTTCTGCGAGCTCCGTGAATATGTTCTGGGTGTAGAGGTCATGATACCACATCTCCTCGGCACTTTTTGGGTCACAAATGAGAGCTTGAATCTGCGGTCCAATGGGAATTGTTGGAAATTGGCACTGAGGTTCTTTCCTGGGTCCATCTTTGTAGCGTGGCTTGCCACACCCTGGGCAGTTGTCGCAGTTTGCGAAGGGACCTATGAATGTGTAACAAGAGTCAATACACATATTGTGCATCAAGGACTCAACCCTGCTCAGTTCAGCAACGAGTTTTTCAATAAGATAAAGAGAGGGAAAGTCCTTGCCCATGAGCTCCATGATAGTTTCGCCCTGTGACTCGTAGTCATGATCTGAGTGTGTAAGGTTGATATATGTCTTGATGGCAGCCCTTGTGATGGGATCATGTAATGACAGAGTGTATTGGGGAGGATTTCGAAGATGTTGAAGAGCATCTTCACCAAGGCCAATGCCAGGATCATCCAGCTTGGCACTTTGAAGGTCCAAGATCATAGCCAGCGAGGTACAGAGATCATTAAGCTGTATTTTGCTGTAGATGTCATTCATGAGCATGTCCTTGTCGACATCAAGGGGAGGAGGAGGATGTTCAAAATCATCACCATTTTCATTTGTATTGTCCACGTCAGGTTGTGGTTTGTTCTTGTTCTAATCAGTACATGGTGGGATTATTATTCTGTACACAATGATTAAAATAGTGTCATACCACAAGCTCTCTGTGCTCAGAAGTATTGCCTGCATCAGGTTGCAGTTCATTTTCATTCTAAGTAGTACACATATTGTTGTGAGTATACCATGCATGAGAAAGATACAATCTGCCTTACCAGCGGAAGTGCCTGGAATAGATCTGGCTGATGGACAGCTCCAGGGTCTGGGGAAACAGGACTGTCTTGACGAGTAAGTACCATGTGAGGTGTCGTCCACCCCACCGGTGGGCCCGTGTGGTATATCTATGGTTTGTCAGAGCTGCTGGACTGATATATGTGCCCATGTGTTGGGACCACGGAAATTGGTGTGATAGCGCCATTGTGAACATGTTACATCTTGTAGAGTACCCCTGCATATGCGCAAACAGTCACAAGTATAGGTGCGGGCCATATGGATGAGATTGGGACAAGGTTAGAATTAACTCTGATTGCAACATATGTTTCGACTGCTTTAATTTGTTTTGGGCTGTTTCAACACGCCAAATCGGGCCAGGAAATATTTTGCAAAATGTTACAAAGTGTTATAATTTCTTTCCTTACACTTTCCATTTTCTCTCTGCAGCTATATCTGCCTCTTTTATATTTGGCTTTCTACTCCGACTCGCTGGACCTCACTGTCACTCTTAAACCCTCAAATTCCAAATATTTTCCTTATAACTCACTAAGATTTTGAACTATTGAAGTCATTAGACTATGGATAGACTGCCCCTGACAAGGACTACAACTTTGATTTTCATTGAAAAATTTCCCATGGTCAAGTTGCTTTCTTGAATACCTCAATTTTGAATTTTTCCTTATAACTCACTAGGATCTTAACCTATTGAAGTCATATTCCCACAGTCTACCAGGGTCACTCAATATCATAGCCACTAGTAGCTACTGTTATATTTATTAAAGTTGTTAAAGCCAGGAATAGAATGTGTGGTTGCTATAGAGCTCTTTATAGAACTATTATAGCCCAAAAAACTGTTATTGTTGGGCCCTTTTAGGCCACTGTCTATAAAGATATATATCGCAGAACAGGTTTTCCTGATGAAAGTCACTCCAGTGATAGTAAAGGTAAGACCAACATTATTATATAAGCAGTCCAAATGCCAACATGAGCAAGGAGATAGGGGTAAAGTAAGTAAGTGGTCACTACACCACTTCATTATCCACATCCACGCTGCCACCTAGCAATGTCCCTACATCCCCTCCATCAGCCACTATCGAGTCTGCAAGTGGTAAAAATTTTCAACCTGGTACATCAAAGAATGGAAGGTGTGTAATGTGTCAAAAGGCTACAGCAAGAGTTGACTTGGATTTAGGTCACTCTCTGTGTACTAGTGGTTGAAGAATGGCTTGTTGGCAGATTTCATGATTTACTGGTCTGGCTTGACAAAGGAGAAGCAGTTGGTACATACTCCGGTGATACATGTTTCATGGCACTGACATATGTGTTATATGCAAGGCTAATTCACTGAAGCTGGTAATGCAATTGACTCGCAGAGCATTTGCCCTGATGCGGCTGATTTCAATGTTTTTTCATGCAAGTTAGTGATAACATATGGAATGGCAATACCATTGACATCATCAGTAGATTCTCCTCCAGTGCCATATATGTCAGTACCTGATCTGAGTGGGGCTGGCGAGGACCTGGTGGGCAGCAAGCAGGAGACTGGTGATTGAATGTATGCTAGAAGCCACCCCCGGCTTCCATAATTCAGAGACTGATGATCAAATGTATGCTAGAAGCCCCTCACAGCTTACAAGTCCCATGGCTCACCGGATAATGTGGTTTTGTGATCTTTGGCAGAAATTACTAGAATTCAATCGAGACCTTCCTGATGAAGAGGGTGCTCTCATCCTTCAGAGCTTATATGGCCAAGGACAGTGTTCCTGAACTTCACCATAGACTGTCTGTTGCTCACTAAGTACAGTTGAACTTACTGCCTGGGCCACCACAAAAGCTAGCGAACGAGAGATCATCAAATTGTGCACCGCTCTCACCACACTTAGAAAAAACATACAATTTCTCACATGCCGCACCATGCTCTGGGGATATTATTATGATTTACACCAGTTAATGCACACAAAGAGCAAGTGGGAAGTGAATTTGTATCTATCTCAGGCTGTTAAGACCGTGCTCAAGGGGCAGATCCAAAGGGCTTGGCTTCAGCTCATGCGCTGCACCCCTTACCTGAGTATGTGCCCTTAATTTCCAAGGGCTAGAAACAAAGTCCGAGGGAGGATGATGAATCCCGGTGGACTTCGAGGGGACAAGTCTGGTAAGCTTTTCTGAGGAAGAGTTGGGCTGATGTTCAGGGGTTTGTCGGCCGACTTAAAGGGGATTCGTCCGGCTGACATAAGGAGATTAGTCCGGCTGACATAAGAGGATTAGTCCGCCAGACAATAGGGGCTTAGTCCGGCTGACATAAGAGGATTAGTCCGGCCGACGTAAAGGGGTTTGTCCGGCCGACGTAAAGGGGGTTTGTTGGCCGACGTAAGGAGGGTTTGTCGGCCGATCATAGGGTTAGTCCAGCTGACATAAAGGATTAGTCTGCCGGATAATAGGGGCTTTGGTCCAGCAGACATGGCGGACAGAACAGACAGGTGTAAGGACAGAAAGACAGGAAGTCCAAGAGGACAGGAGTAACAGGAAGTCCGAGGGGATGGGACAACAGGAAGTCTGAGAATGCGGAAGCTAGGGGTAAGACTACACTAGACAATGTCTAGAGTAGAAACTGACGGAGGTAGACTACCCTAAGGTAGAGAGGCAGAGATATAGCACAAGGAATCAATCCAAGGACTCAGAGGTTGGACAGGGAAGTGGACCTGGGCCCATGGAAATAGGTCCGGGTCCCAGGAAACAGCAATGAGGATAATCTAAGGTGATATTCGAACTGAGGCAACTACTATGAGTTTACAAGGTATTTGTCGGAAATTTCCCACCTCCATTGTAATGGCAGGTCATTGAGATATATATAACATTAAAATTGTAATGGTACCTCATTCCACGTGATATTATTACAAGATATTGTAATGTTTGCACAAGTTCTGACAATACACAAGCGACAACAAATGTCGGTGATAGAGTCTATTATAATGTTATTGAATCGGATCAGACCAATATAGATTTCTGAATCAGATTCTGCTGTTATTGCTTTTGATGCGTGATTCATCAAACCATCGGGACCAACATGGCAGAGGTGACCTGTGACCTCTGTAGTAAATAATTCAAGCCGCATGGTTTCAGGACGCATTGCACTGCCTGCGCAAAATGTGCGAGGGATTTTGAGGAGGACCAGCATCACATTGCAAACACTTATTACCAACCTTCAGGTGCGTTTCTGATTTTTTCTTGAGATGCCAAACATTAATGTGACAGTACACTCAATTGCAGTTAATGTCCCAATCGATGCACATCGTGCAGCTGAGCAAGCTGACAATCTGAATCAACAGGTGGAGAGTTTGAATGGATGCATCGCCAACGAGCCTGCCGTGGATGTCAAGGATGACCAGTGGATGGATGTCGAGGATGAAGGTGAGTGAATAAATCTTTGCCATTGACGTTATAACTAGCAGCAGCTGTTTTATAGATATTTATCGTGTGCCTTGACCATATGAACCATCTGTAGATGGCTCAGAGCATCAAGCAACTCGGCACAATGTTGATGATATTCAGACTGAATATCACCCCAACTCTGGAATCCCGGCGCAAACACGAACATTCTCGACGTTTCAGCGCAACATTTTGGAAGACCCACCAATTCCCGATACACAACCTTGGGTGCCATTTTGATCTCGCCTGGACTTCGAGGCAGCTGAACTTGCTCATGAAGCTGCCCTTAGCCAGCCTCAAATTGACCGGCTGATCAACCTTTTGCATTGCTCGAAGCAGGATTCAGAGTCTTTCACCCTCCGCAACTACAAAGATGTTCGGAACGCGTGGAGTGCTATCTCCCATCGTCTAACTCCAGTAAGTTCCTCTCGGTGTTTTGATTTAATTTATTTAACAAGGATGTTTTTATAGTTTAAAAAGCAAACCATCCAAGTGCCTTACGATGGGGTTGATCAACAATTCACCCTTTACTACCGGGACTTATGGGACTGGGCATGCGACCTTCTTCGAGACCCTTATATTGGCCCCCAATTTACCTTTGACACTCAACGCCTGTCGAAGTTTGATGGGAATACATTTGTGAGATTGATTGATGAGCCTTGGACTGCAGATAGGTTTTGGGAGGCTCTGTTAAGACCGTGTTCAACGGGTCGGACCGGAGAGGCTTAGCTTCAGCTCGTGCGCTGCACTCTTTACCCGAGTACGTGCCCCTAATTTACAGGGGGGTAGATATCGTCGGCTGAGGGGTATGGATGGGCCGGACGAAAGAGGGAAGGCTACCTGAGACTTCGTCCGGGTAGAAACTAACACGGGACGGACTACCTGAAGGTAGAGGCAGAGGGGTTTAGCCTTGGAGATATAATCCCGAGGCTCGGAGGATCGGACTAGGATGACAGTCCTAAGAGCCGAGGGAACACGAGGAATGAACTGAGTCTAAGATGATATTAGAACTGAGGAAATACTACAGGTTACAAAGGTTTTATATACTATAGTGTATCCGATGGGTATCCGGCCGAAGCGCAGTCTTCGGATCATAAGGCTATGTAGAAAATGTACTAACAGACATGAACTGCTGCGGACGATCGAGAATGGAGCCGGATATTAAATGGAACAAAGGGAACAAGTTAAATGAAAAGGAAATGAAGAGACTAATGGAAGGATCAGAATGAATCCGGATATTAACTGTCAGAAGGATCCGGGCATATAGGGGCAGCAAGAAGCATATACAAATGGGGACTCAGGGAAATGAATTCTAGCACGGACCCGAGAGAACGGACGGACTGGACTGGACGAGAAGCTTCAGGTATGGAATATGACAGCTCAGGTGAGTGTCAAGTAGCACAACATTAGTTTCAGCAACTCACCCAAGTTTAATACAACCAGTCGTCTATGCCTGGCCATGCAAAGCCGCTTGCCTTTATCCTCTATGCAGTTAAGGCAAAGTTGTCTTCCTTTGGTCGCGAAAAAGGATACCCGTGATTGCCCGTATTGCAAACCTCCCAGCATCCATCTGAAATGGCAAAGGGGTTGGTGGTGGTCTAGTTGTCGCATGGCTCCCCATTGTATCGTGACTCCAACCTGCTTGACTATCATTTAACTAACACTGATTTTTCAAGGTCAAAGATGATGCCTCGAAGTCGGGAAAACAGAAATTCGCAGATTTTAAAGCAACAGTTTGGCACAAGTCCTTCAAGCAAATACTCAAGTGTCTTAAATCGAAGAGGAAGCGTGGTGGATGGGTCGAGTGTTGGGATAAATCTCAATGCCTTTCCTTTCCTTTTGTCCCGATCTTGTCTGCAGACTACGAGGAGCAGTGCATACAGTCTAGAGCATCATGTATCATGCTGCTAAGGTGTATTAATATTATGTACAGATGTGTTATGTCCCTGATCCGTGGAGTCATGGGAAAATTTCTGTGTCCCATTTGCTTGGTTCCCCGTGACGAGTTGCATAGTCTGTTGAACACCTGGCCACTTCGCACATGCCGCAGTTCAGTTCGCCTGCTCAGGAAGGCAAGAGGGAAGTCCATGAAGGCAAAGCGAGAGAAGAAATTGAAGTCTCAGTTGCTCAGAGATGTTGAAGTAAGCATTTGAATCTTATTATATTGCTGGAATCAAGTTCACAGTGTCACTAAACAGAACTCTCTCAATCTATCTATCAAAGCTTCTGGACGTCTTTCGTGCCCTTTGTTTCGACCGCCCCCATACCCACCATGAAGGACTGTGGGGGAAACACTTGTGGATCGAGCTGCAAAAACGGATTCATGAAGCCAGTAGACAAGCTGTGACTATGATAGATGAAGGGTCTGTTTTTTCGTTTCATCACAGACATCTGAATCCATTATAAGTGTTTCTCAGGTTCGCAGCAGCGCCAAGGTGGCGGAATCTCAACCATTTCAACGGAGTAATGGGAATTAGCTTCGCTGATGGGACAAAGTACGAGGACATACTAAAGGTGACTCTCGAAATTTCAATTATAATTGATGTTCACCCTTTACATGCAGTTGATCGTGTTTGTTGCTCATGACGTACTTGATCCTGAAGTACATGAGCTCGGATATCTCCTCCTTCGATGTATTCGAGCCCATTTAGATGTAGACATGTTCCCGGCTCTTGAAGTGCACACCATGGAGACCCTTGCGGCTGGTCGAGGCGCTCTTGGCGAGTTTTCAAGACTCATGGATGTAAGTTGTGCTTTACGCTAGCGCTGTTGAGTCGCTGATGGATCATCCATAGAAATATATGTCTAAATGTGGATCGGAAGTGAAAAATTGGAATTTTCCAAAGCATCACTTATCTGTTCACCTTTTTGAGGATATCAAGGCCAAAGGCGTTACTCGGAATTTCAACACCAAACCTAACGAGAAAGCACATAGACCCCTGAAAAAATCTTACCAGCTCCGAACAAATTTCAAACAAGTTGCAGACCAGGTCGGGCATCTGCTACCACTTCTAAACTTACATTGATTACCGAGAATACTAGATCTTATGCGCAGACCATTGGAGCCTTGTATCGGCATGGATTTGCTATCGCCTCAATGATCTTGACGACTATAATGCAAGAAAAGAAGCAAGCGCTCTTGGCGGTTCAGATTTGGATTTGGATGCAGATGACACAGCCCCGGACGAGACAGTTAATATGCCTAGATCGGAATCCAGTTTTCATATCAAGCTTGGTTCACGTCAGTGTATATCCTCGATAAATGCCATTCAGCAAGCACACCTCGAAGACCCAGCATTTCATCAGTTTCATACCAAACTTAACCGCTTTCTTAACACGATACCCATCATTACACGGAATGGATGTGTTGCACTTGAATTGGATGCTGATACAGTGAGATTTTCGTTCTTCTTGATGAGTCGGCCACAACTTTAATACTTTGATTTGCACTGTACCAACAGGTGACAGAATTCTGTTACTTGAAAGCAAACTTCGAGTCGACGGTTGATTTTCGGACGTCAAAAGACTACCTCCGCTACTCCCCGATGTTCCACAATGCGCCAAGATATGACTCCGTCATTAGTCACTTGATCTTCGTGTTCATGTGCTTGGTTGGAGATGCAAGTTACCCCATGGCTCTCATTCATCCTTGCGACGCCCCCATTCAAAATCGGCCTTTGAAGGACAGGCACCTAGGGTTATGGCAAGTTAGAGCTCAACCTTGGCGTAAGAGTGAGTTTGTCTTCGCTGATTCGATTATCAGGGAGGCACTGTTGCTTGAGGATTGCTCGCAGCCTGGTGACTTCTTTGTTGTCGATTCTGTCGACACTGATATGTTCCTTTGCATGAAACTTCACAAAGACTCTCATATATACTGATTGCACCAGTGTAGTGTTCAATAGTCCGGTCTTGTGCATTTGCCTCTAGATCTGAATCTCCCACAGCCAGTGTATTATTATGTATTTACTACATACATTTGATGTTCCATACCCGCGATGCTACAGCTGGTCTTTCCGCAAAAACAAACCTTGCTGCTTGTGTACAAAGATCGCCACTTTGCAAGCTATTGGTTATATCTGCGAAACCATAGTACATTTACCTTCTGTACTCAATCGGCCATTGCTCATCTAACACTGAAACCCAGATTCAGAAGGATCGCCACTTTGCAAGCTATTGGTTGAATCTGTGAAGCCATAATAGTACGTTTACCTTCTGTACTCGATCGGCCATTGCTCATCTAACACTGAAACCCAGATTCAGAGGCCTTGACATTGAGTCTGCATTCAACTTGTAATGACGAGTCAGATTCAGAGTCTAGCGGTATGTGAGAATTATTATTACGTTTGTTGTAATAATCGCTTCAAAATTGATTTAAATAACATGTTCTGAATCAGATTCAGCTTTCTCAAGACATCTTAATCTCCCTAAACCACAATGGTCCTCAGAACAAGAGACATGTTGTTGCAACATGGGGTTTCTGAATCGTCCCAACCTCATGTCAATGGTGAATTTCAAATGATCCACTGTCAATTTTATTACTATTAACCACTGAACAGTTCAGGCAACCATATTAGCTGCTGCAGCTGTCATTCAACAAGTCCCTAATGATGTTAGTTCCGACTCGACTCTGAATTCTGCACACAATTCCATTAATGTAATCAGCGCTTCTGAATCCCCCATACACTCTCTGACAGTACCACCTTTCCACTATCAATGACGCCTCTCATCAAGTCACCAGGATAAGCCATATTCTGGAAAAATTCGTGTTGAAGTAGACACTTCGTCCGAATCAGATTCTGAAAAGCCTGTGAGACCTAACATTAGTCAACAGACTGCAAGTGTGCAGCAGCAGATATTGTAGTCACACTTGATGTTGATAGCTTATTTTTCATCATTGATCACAGCGTGCCCCTGCCCACATTGTCGGTAGCACGACAAACCAACAGCAACAGTGTGCAGACCTTTTACCTGGCCATATCTGAAATGCCGATCATAGGCTTCAACACGCCCAGACAGACCAACCATGTATCAACCCTGGACCCTCTGATGTCGCTAATAATGTGACAAATCGACAGCGTCAACAAGTCCCGACTGTCAATCAGCATCGTGAACGTGCCCCGGTTGTCGATCTCGCAAAACAACTGCACCAAAATGCAAGGCTGCCCACACTACAACGACAACTGTCCTCAGAAACCATTGCCTCGGTTACTACCACAGGCTCTGGTGTTGTTGAGAAGTTCTACTCAGTCCGACGTGGCTGGTGCATTGGTGTATTCACCTCAAGGTATTTAAAATTATCTCCTTCAAATGGTTTCCTGATGTATCGTTAATTTTGACAAATTATAGATTGGCGGCTGTTATGTTTGCACGTGGTGCCGCAGGGGGAAACTACAAGTCATTTCGAAGCAAGTGAGCAGCTGTGGATGATTATCGTCTCAACAAGGGGCGAGCATGATACTATGTTGGTGAATGTCCTGTCAGAATCAATGTTTCTGCCAGCGACTCGGATTCAGATGTGTTGTTGATGTACTGGCAGCAGTGACAATTTATTAGTCTTTCACGATAGTCTTTCATGATAGTCACTCTCTTATCTCATATACTCGCCAATTCATATGCATGATCTCACATTTATTGCTATTAGTCACAGTTGTCTGAAGTGACTGTTAGTCACGACGTGAACCCAACTCTGTTGTTGGATTCGGAATCAATGGATCCTCCTGCTTCCTCATATGCAAGGTGCGCTGGAGATTCAGAAGCTCATGGGCAATCATCAGGTGAGTCTAAGCGCTCCATTCATAGTTATGACTGGGAAGCTTACCTGCCTCTTATCATTGTTAATATGCCTGGTCCAGGACCCGGTGTGCTGGAGAAGCTCACGAGCGCTCCATTCTGAATCATGGTTATGACCTATTAGGTATGTCAACAATCTATTACTTGAATGTTATTTAAAGGCTCAACCGAATCCTCTGAATCATCCGTGCTTGGCATCTGAATCATAGGGAACACCTTTTCCATGATGTGTCGTCAACCAACCTTGAAGCATAATAATACACACCTCAGTGGTGTGTTTTGATTGATTCTGAATCAGATTTGGAACACTCGAGGCTGACAGCCACAAATCAGATTGCAACAGCAAATTTCAAGTCAACGCAGACTCAGAAAGGTGACAGAATCTGGCAGTGTTGATGTAACATGTCTCATGTTATATTACATAGGAGAATTAAATTCATGTCAAGTCAAGTGCTGGCGGCTGCGAGGCGATTAGTCAAGTGCCTCACTTCATCTGATTCAGATCCTCATGCATTGTCACCATCATGTTCCCATCATGACCCACGTAAATGAGCACTCAAGTGAGTAAGTCCTTGCTGTGCATCTGAATCATCAGGACACATTTTTTGATTGCTTGTTAGCCCACTTTGAATGACAATATATTAACCCCCAGCATTATTTCAATGCCCGTCTACCAATCATCTGCGTCTTCCATCAGCTTGATCTGCATCGACATTACAGTCGAAATTCCATCGTGTCCCACACTATTCAAGATGATTCAGAGTGCACCTGGACCATACAGCCATATTAGGTCTGAGGATTCAGACTCTGATGCTGCTGCAAGCTTGCGACGTCATGCTCCTGAACCTTCTATCTCGAATCCAAGTCATTGTACAGCTACTCATGAAGATTCTCGTATTAGTACGGTGAGTTAGATATATCAAAACAGTTGTCATACTCGAGTGACTCATTCAGATCTCTTTAAATAGACTTTGAAGGAGGCTCAGCTCCAGTTAGAAGCTGTCAAGCAGCGCAATCGACTTTTGGAAGAACAGAACACCATTTTGGAGGCCAACAAACCCTCTCACAAAACCTCCAAGGTGCCCTCCCAACTTGTAGCATTTGACGAGGAAGTGAAGATGTTTGCTAAGAAGTATGGTGTCATGTACGAGATGTACCCACCCAGCACCGAGCTACTAAAGAAGACTCTGCCTTCAATTGGCTTGTCATTTGACCGGCCAGCACGCTATGCAAACTCAGCTGCAGAAGCAGACACATTATTGTCTGAACTACGTAGTGTGCTCCCAGATCACCTGCACCATCTCATATCCTCAAATCATTTCCATAAGACTGTACGTGTACATTATAATAAGTATTATTATGTAATTGACTTCTATTTTGATTACTAATATTTGTCCAGCTGCAACAAGCACTTGAAGCTGGTCGGTCTTCTGAACTCATCAAGTTGCAACGAGTTGGTGGTCACATTTTTAGATTAAGCTCTGATTACTTTGTCACATCCGCAAAACAAGACACCATCGATGAGCTTTGTAGGCTGCTAGGTACTACACCCAGAAGCTGTACCTACCCACTATTTCCTCCCATTCTCTTTCCAAATACAGTCGTTGACACTAGTAATTCAACTGTCTTTGGTAACTGGAAGCCCTTGGCTCAGGTATGTTGCTATTTCTTTGTTTATATACAGCTTACTGACAATGACAATGTCACCAAAACAGATCTTGAAAGCAGTTTTGATGGGCGAAGCATCCCTTACATCTGTCAAGAAGGGCGGGCCACCTAGAAACCACAAGATTTGGGGAGTATCTACCATAACACCTGGAGCAATTGCATGGAGCGCCACTATTGTAAGTGGTTCATTTTATTGCTCCCATCGTCGCTGAGAGCTGAGCATTCTTCATTGCAGGCCATCTTTCTTCTATCACCAGATACGGTATTCTCTCAATATCTTTGGAGCCATGAAGCTACCAGTCGATGCACCTGATGGGGAAGACTTTACTGCACAGATTGCACTTGCAATGGCTGGCTTGCAATCCAACGATGCCAACAAGGATTTGGATTCTACACCGGGTCCAGGTGACTCCGCTCAGGGTATCGAAATCACTCAGTCTCCGCTGAATTCTCCGCTATTGACTCCAAGGTTGTCCGTAGTTCCTGAAATACCTTCCAGCGGCTCCAGTACTCCTCTCATACTGCCACTTGCTCCTGCAGTTACTGTGGTTGATCAGAACTTGCCTGTTTTCGATGACACAGGTGACGTCGAGCTCAATGAAAGGGTGACTGGGACTATACATGCAGAGGATCATGCAGAGCCTGAGAGTCATACTCAAGGACGGAGGAAGAAGAAGTCTGGCCAGGCAGCAGTCCCTCGCAAGTCTGTCCGTCAGAAGATTCAGCAATAGTATTACAACGCTAGTTCATTGTAGTCCTGATAATTAGCATACAAATATTATTTTCATTGCGCTCCAATTGTTACGACATGGATTGTAATGTTTATTGCAAGGAACATGGTGACAGATGTTCGCCAAGTTGTGAGAAGTTGAAATGCACGTCTAAATGGAGAATATAATGCTGATTATGGACACGCTCGCTTCATTAGAGCTTCTATTGCCAGCGCCATTATGAAATTCATTGCATTGCAGTTGCCATACGACTCCTTTATGGCATTGACATTACAAGATAACTCTCGGATATGTCTATTTCAATTGATTATAATACCTTAAAATAGGTTTTGGGAATTTCTGACATTATATACTATGGACATGTGCGACGGGGAAGGAGTCAGCGGAGATCCGGGTCAACAAGAGGAACATACGCAAAGGTTAAACTGACAGGCGCAAGGAAAATAATACAGGAACGACTGAGAATGGAGGCGGAGATGAAGTATCAAATGGATCCGGGCATATGAGATATGATCGAGAATGAAGTCGGATATTAACTGTCAAGCAGATCCGGGCATATAGGGGTTAGGACAAGGGGACTATAAAAATGGGGTAACAGAATAGGAGCAGGACCGGAAATGAACTGTCAAGCAGATCACGGGAAATGGGGACGGAGATGAACTGTGAAGTGGGTCCGATGTTTTGAGGGGTTAAACGGGTCTGAGGCTCAGGATCTGAGCAGGTCCAATGTTTAGGGTCCGACACTTATGGGTTAAGTGGACCCGAGTGGGTCCGACATTTTAGGAGGTCCGACGTATAGGAGATCTCAGGTATGCAGGAGGAGTGGACAAGCGGTGTGTTAGGGGGTTTGGGCCAGGGGCTCATTTGGGGGTCTGCCAGAGGTGCCAGGGGTCTTGCCCGGGCCTCGAGGCACTCAGTAGATATACTTCGTGCATGTCAGTAGCTAGTTCTCACCCTATTCCACCTGTTTGTCCCCAGCATCTGGTTAGAGTCCCATGGCTCGTCCCCCCATGGCCCATTCCAGCGGACAAGTGGACAAGCAGATGACATGGGTGGGATCCAACAAAATAGGAGGTCCGATGAATAGGGGGTAAGTGGACCTGAGTGGGTCCGACGTTTAGGACATCCAAGGTATGCAGGAGGAGGAGGAGGTCCGATGTATAGAATGTCCGACAAATAGGAGATCCGATGTATAGGGGATCCGGACTTTGTGTCGAACAGGTTAGGGGAAGCAGGGCAGATCCTGCTGAGGGGTATGGATAGGGTTAAGGTATAGCTTGGTTACGTTTCGGAGGTCCGAACATTGTTTGTCGGGAGAGTTTGGACATGATTCAGGGGCTCAGTGTATGGTATATGACACAGGCAAAATTTAAAGAGGATGCTGTGTTAAGGCTTAATTAGAAACATCTAGGAAGGTCGGTATATATCCTCTCAAGGGAGATCTACTCAGCTCTAAAGGAGGGGGTCTGGCATACTGTGAGAACTTTGTCAAAGTGCTGCTAAGGATGTGACTGTGATGTATATATTGTTTTCTTTTGGCCTCATTGTTCTTTCTCAATCATACCAAGTCTATTCTAGCCTACAACCATATCTTCAACTATTGATTCTCACTAAGTTGAACAAGTGGTTTAAGCCTAGCTCTGCTATAAAGATATCGTTACTGAGCAATCAGATATTCTCCGCACAGATCCTATCACTTTCCAGCAGCATAGATACATCTTCATTAGTCTCTGGTCATTGTAAAAGAGTGTCAATTATGGGAACTAACACCAGATAATTATAATTCATATCTGACTTGGTGTGATGAGTTGTATAGCATGATCCCAACGGATTTTGACGAGTAAGTTTTGTTATCATTGGATAATGTTTCACAAATTGACATTGGCCCCTTGTAGCTGAGTCTCAATTATGCATACAGCCTATGCAGAATTGATGTGTCTCCTCAACTCCAAGATTCTATCACAACCACAAGATCTCGTGTTAGAAACTATGAAGAGGAACCATGAGCTCCAGTGTGTAATTTCTTTATTATCACATATATATTTACCTTAGCCTGAGTACCTATTTCAGCCGCCTCAAGTATTCACTTCCTAGTGTCCCCACAGAGGCATCCAGTATCATGGACAACAACAGCTTCACATGTCTCTTGAAGCCATCATGAGACCAAACCTCAAGCTCTACTCAAATCAAGACTGAAGAGGTTTTAGCATCATTCAGAGGACCTTTATAGCAGGAGGTTCTATTTCTGTCTTCAAACAGAGGATTCAATGATATTTGAGGTGATAGGCTATACCATGACCAGGTATAAGACCCTGATGTATGAGGTACTATTTGATTATATCAATAATCATTCTATTCCTCAAAATGAGGAGGATATAAAACTTCTCCTTGTGAATTCCATCCCTCTATAGTAACTTGGTAGCTATTTTTGTATCATTGTACTCCTGTGTAACATATTAGATATTGTTGTATCATTGTAACCCACCTGTACTTGTGAGAATGATGCTTAACCATAGTTAGTTAGTAATGTGGTGATTTTGTAAGTTTGTTTGTAGTCTATGGATCCTACTCAATTAAGCTTAATGGTTTCTGAGTCTTTTTGTGATTCTTATTATTCTCACATACCTTTCTGGCTCTACTTCTTCACTACAGCCTGTCCTCTTACTCACTCATATATATATATAATGACACAATAGACTGCTTTTTCATTGTCTAAGAGCTTATACAGTAACCTGCAGTGCTAACTATAATATGTATATTTAAAAACAAAAATTTATTTATTTTTTGCTTCTTTAGCAGGGAAGCTATTCTGACTTTATATATCATATATTAGAGTGTTAATGAACACATTACATCATTTTGTTGAGCCTCTGAAGTACCCTACACTAGTAGATATGTTGTATTCATACATACCTCTCAAAAACATAAACTAGTTCATATTTTCCATGTATCTGATGTATTGTCTAGTAAATATGCTTCCTACAATGACTTTTCATGTATATATAACATATTAGAAGCTAAGTACATCAGGACCTTTCACTACGGTAATATGTTTGTACTGTCTCCTAGTAGTACACTCCATGAAAAAAAATCTTCCTACAGCTCTGGTTTTCCAGTATAGTAGGTGACATATTCCTATGAAAATTTAGACAATATCCCTCTCTACAGTCCAAAGTCTCCTCCTATCTACACTATAGCATATTGTCACATTTTTTAATGTTTTTTCTGTATTTTCGTTAGACAGCCTATATAAACTACTTGTAGATAACTTATGGTACATATATGAAGCCCTCTCATGGTCATTATAATTCAAAACTATGTCAGAGTACTGACATCAATGGAGAGTATAGCTTCTTCCCATAAAACATTACTGGTAAGTTCTTCAACTAACATTACATTCATCTTGTTCTGGTTGCAAGATGTGGGTAGCACATTGCTGGTGCTGACTGATGAATAGAGATGTTTATAATACGACTTTGTGCTGACCGTGGCTTGCATCACTGATGATCAATGATTGATGATAGTTGGTGTTAAGATATTGTATAACGGCCCATCAGGTTAACATTCGCACAGGACAAAGATATAGTGGCAAACCCTGCAATCATACAATTTTCATATTTCACCTATGGGGTGAAGATTTCATTAAAAATAGATAGAATACATTATAGACTACTTAAATATCATATACTGATATATACTGTGAAGGTGAAGGTGACATAGAAGTGTTGTGGTCTCAATTTGTTGCCTCAGCCTGGTCTAGACAAGCGGGAGACTGTCCCATGCTAGAAGGAATCGTTGGTCCAGTCAACAAATTTTCAAGGAAAATAATTGCTTACCCTGAGATTGTCTTGCGGTTGTCAAGCAAAGTAGGCTACCAAGGTATTTCCATCTTTGTCCTAGAAAACTCCAGAGGTTCCATTGCTCTCCCATGAAACCATGTCATTGATGACAGCCTAAGCTTAGTCTTTGGCAGTATTTGTTTCTGCTTTTCAAGAGCCTAGAGACTCACATCTTTGAGACAAAACAGTGGAATATTGCATTTCCAGTGCGCAACATTGTGCTCAACATGTCTCATTATATGTTGCTGATATGTATTCTGGTTCACTGTAAGGTATCGAACAATAGGCTGCACACTCCATTTCTTCTGACAGCAAGCGACAGGATTTAAAAGATGGGTTTTGGGATGGGGTTCAGTAGTGGACTTATGCAGCTTGGACTTTTCTTCCTGCTCGAGTTCGATGACTGCTTGAGAAACAAAGGTAGCATCAGGTATGATAGGACGAGGCATGAGAGATAGGAGTTGGTGAGCAACCATGTAAGTTTGTAATTGTTTATTTTTTGTGCTAGTTACATACTCTTACGTCCATCGAGACCACCCATTCATGGATGTTTGTATTGTATTTTTTCAATGTTTGGACTTTTTGACTTTCCCACAAACTTTTTCTTATCTATTAAACCTGCCTACTGTCAATTATTCACAGATCCTTCTATAATTAAGGACTGTATTAGTTGGTATGTATAGTATACCCTTTGATAGTCTGATCATAAAAAGTCACTATATTCATGTCTGGAAACACTTATTAGTGACAATAGAATATATGTGCTCAATATCATTACTCTGACATGGTCTGTGCACAAGACTGGAAAGAGTACTTTCTGTTGATGTGAGTCCTCATTTGTATACGCTTCTTGTTGCCCCTATATGCCAGGATCCTTCTGACAGTTAATGTCCGGGTTCATTCTGATCCTTCCGTTAGTCCATTCATTTCCTTTTCATTTAACTCATTCCCTTTGTTTCATTTAATATCCAGCTCCATTCTCAATCGTCCACAGTAGTTTCATGTTCCGTTAGTACATTTCCTACATAGCCCTATGTTCCGAAGACTGTGCTTCGGCCAGATATCCATCGGGTACACTACAGTATATAAACCCTCTGTAACCCATAGTATTTCCTTAGTTCGAATATTAACTTAGACTCTGTTCATTCCCTGTGTCCTCTCGGCTCTTAGGATTATCATCCTAGTCCAATCCTCCGAGCCTCGGGATTATATCCCTGAGGCTAAATCCCTCTGTCTCTACCTTCGGGTAGTCCGTACCCTGTTAGTTTCTACCCAGACATTAGTCCCGGTAGTCTTCCCTCTCTCATCCGGCCTATCCATTACCCCTCGGCCGACGATATCTATCCCTCATAAATTAGGGGCATGTACTTGGGTAAAGGGCACAGCGCACGAGCTGAAGCCAAGCCCCTCCGGTCCGACCCATTGAACACAGTCTTAACAACCAGCTGAGATTGCACTGTCTCTGCTAGAGTGGGAATTGGATGATGGAGTTCTAGATCTGATATTTTTTGTTCAGAGCTCTCTGCCGTTGGTTCTAGATTGATTTGAAAAACACTAGAAAAATGTGCCAGCAGCAAATCCAATGTGATATTATTGGATAATAAAGCAAATTTCAAAGGGCCTTTCTTCTTGGTCTTTAGAAAGTATCCAAGTTGAGAAAAGGGAATGGCAGTCCTAAACTGCGGGCTAATAAGAAGATTAATAATGGGGCTGTAAAACATGCCCGAGAGGTAAGAGAGTGCCATGAAGGAACCATCAACTGTAGAGGGTGAGGAAATAGTAATGCAAACTCTGGGGAGTCACAAGGATATAAACCTCGAGAGGCGAGCTAGTAGAATCGTCCCTTAGGGGATGGATGGTACTGAGGCAAATTTCTTTGATAATGAGAGGGATCAAGGAGCAGCCGGAAGCCGAAGATATGCAAAGGCGTGCAAAGATGCACGCATGTGATGCAGGACACCACAAAGGAGATATTCCAGGGTGCCACCAATGTGGATGCTGTGGCCCTTGAGGTTGGGGAGATTGGATATGGCAGAAATGCTGGAGATACGCTTGATGAGTTTGGTTTTGGACAATGTGTGCCTTTCCTGGGGGGTTTCCAACCAAAAAGGTGATATGACTACTCTGCTTGATTGATGTGAAAATGGTTCTCTACGACCGCTTTCGGGTCTGACAGGCCTTCCTGTTGTGCCCAGGAAGTGTTCTCTCCCTCCTTCAGGGATGATTTTGTGCATGGGATGGGCCGTCGGCACGCAAACCTTCATCAATCCATGTGGAAAGGTAGGCTGAACATTGTTGGTGCTCGGTGGTCACACTATGCTCATGGTAGACAGATGTATTCCGTGTGAAATCAGAAACAACAACATATCATTCTACTGCCTGGTAAAGGGCAGGTGTGTATTGTACAGTACGTTCATCAACAATATAGGCTACTGTTGGCAGACAAAAGGTCAGCGAAACTGGACAAGTCAAGAAAACTGGACGCACTCTGAACAAGAAACTCAACTGAGTTACACAAGTGAAATCAGCCTTGTGGCACGCGTCAGACAGAATTTTGGCACTTACATTGTCCAGTGTCAATTGTCCTGTCACCTAGGCACATAATAAGGATTTGTGAATGCCTCAACCGCTAGCTGCAAGTACTCATGGAATCATCTGTAGACAGTGTGGCATCCACCATTGCTGATTTCCATTCACTCATTGTACTTATACTTATCAGCCCAGGTCATAGGTGCACAGCAGGGACAGGAGTCCGCTTTATTCTTCAGAACTGTGAGTGGATGTATGTCAATGTCTCACACTCAGATCTGGTAAAGCTAATATTAGCATGCCACAGCTCCAATAGCTGCTGATCCTGCAGACTCATCAGAAACATGAGATGACCCTGCTGGACGGCTTACAGAACTGTTCTGTAGACGTGCTAATGTTTGAGTAAGTTCCATTTCTGAAACTACTGAGCACATTGTGCGATGCAGCCCCAGCGAGCACAGAGTCAATGTTCTCCTTGTTCACAAATTGGTAGAGGCCGTTGAGTGAGTGACAAACCAGTGTGTACCAGTACACTGTCATCTTAAGGGTGCGTCCACAAGGCAATTATAAATTGGTGCATCCACAACTCAAGCTCATTATATAAAGGTGTGCTGTCGCCCTACCATATTAAGTATGTTTATCGAAGTGCTCCTTCACTTCAGGTCCCCTCTCAACCCCATCCTCATCCCCATCACTCCCATAACTATGCAGTCCAAGATCTTTGGGGATAACCACAGTCCGGACCTGGCATCAGATGTTGCTTCTGCTTCTGATCTTCCTACTTTTGTGTCTCGTTACCTGGACTCTTTTGGGAATCTGCTGCCATACATGCGCACCACCCTCTCTCCCATACCGCCACAGTCTGATATCTGGGGAAACATGAACACAGAGTGTTTGTACTGTTCTGACCAGGAGTCGCCCAACCCTCCAGGCCTCATTCAATCCTCCACATCCCCAGATACGGCAGAGAAGTCCATCCCGCGAATCTATTCGCTGTAATACATACATGGCCCTTTCCGTGTTTTGCAAAGGCTCTGGGAGCTCAAGACCTAGCCACTGATCGCTTGATATGTCTGAAGGTCTTTCAAAAGGACCGTCTTAAACACAGGGGCACAGAAATTTAGGTCCTTTTGAACGAGCTGGAAGTGTACAAGTGGCTTGTGTGCTGGTGGAGTCCTGCGACTATATTTCTGATGAAACTAGAAATGTCATTCCAGACAAACAACCATATTGTTTTGCTATGGTATCCATAACCGATGGGATTGTGATAGACATTGACGCACAGGATTCACAGCTTGCTCCCAATACCCCTAGCCCCGCTGCACAGCTTATTGAATGGTGCCCATAAGGTCTCCAAAATCTCCCCATCAACATGTCCAGCCCCTTGAACAAAGTTGAGGCTGTACCTTGCAAAGCAAGCCAATTTGTGAGCACTGAGATGGAATTTTCCAACCGCAGGGATGATCTGCATATTTTCTGGTATGGATAAGCCTTGGCTCTCAGCAACTCTCTGTAAAAAATTAATACTCCACTGACACCCCACATCATAAATAATGAGAGAGGAGTCTATACCAGCCGAATGATAATTCAAAGCATTGCATATTGAATAGTCAATGTTCATGTGTCTAAACATCTCATGAGCTCACTGAACATGCTGTTTAGGAGGATGTGTTGCAATGGGAACTGAATGGGCCGCTTCTAGAGGCTCCTGAGTGACCAAAGATGATCAGGACTAGAGTCCAGAGTAAGTTGCCAATGTATTCAAGTATAGTAAAGGTATACAGTACCTAGAGTCCAGAGTAAGTTGCCAAAGAGGCAGGGAGCACTGGACTCTGGGATATGGGCGATGTATGGTAAACAAATGTAAACAGACAAGCCATAACACAAAGGTAAGGGATAACTCGACCTAGACAAGTCCTAGGGAGGTCAGGAAAGTGAGTGAATGGTCAGAGAAATATAGGTAATGAATATGTACGTATAGATACCATGAAAAGGATAGAAAAGCATACTGTAGAGGTGAATGATCATATAACTAACACCCATGTCCCTGGATGGATGATGGGCAAGGCTTGTGCAATCGAAGTCTTCATGAACAACTGCAAAATAGCTCTGGATCCAGCTGAACACTATGCTTCCAAACAGAAAGATAACGACCATGAAGGTCGTTCCTCGTGGAATGCTAGAGCGCAAGGGCGTGAGAAACCAGACGAGAGCAGAATGTGCCCTTTGTTTCCTAAATAATCTCAAATATGATATGACGATCGTACAACCTGGGTAAAGATGTCATGGGACAAGTGGAAGATTAACAAACTGGTCGACAAAATCTTGTAAGAAAAAGGTTGCGAGCCCTATGAGGTCATGGCAAGGTTGAATTGCAAGACTGCAGATGAAGTGAGTCATTTATCGACATATTTATCTCACAACATGACATAGCCATTCACTCAGTTTCCGACTATGGATGCTGCGCAGATAAGGCAGGCTGTTTCGATTAAATTGTTCAGCGATGATTCATTTGCTGATGGATCGTTTGTTGTGCCATCTATCATGACATTTGTTACCACCGTGTTGGTATTGACTTGAAGTAGGTATCGGAAGGTCATAAAAAGACAGGCCAACAGTATTGACAAAGAAACTCAGGAAGCTGAAGAGCAATGGTGAGGTAAGTTGAATGTGCTGTCCGCTCAGGGCAGGGGGCTAATCCCAGTGCAACTATAACAATCGTAAATGCAAATCCTACGATGGCCAGCATCCGCGCCTACCTGAAGAAGTTGGAATCCTTGGTCATCCTTCTTAGCGTGTTTAAGGATAAGGAGACAGTCAAAACGCTCGAAGCATGTCGTGAACAGGTCAGTGCCATGCTGGCCACGGCCAAGAAAGATCCCAGCAAGGCAGAACCCATAGCACATTAGTAGTCCAGCACTTGACTGGCATATATGCAATGGCTGAACATGGTTTTCTAGGGCTACCTAAATCTCTTTGAGATGCACTTGAGAGGTTGGCCACTGAGGAGGAGGTCAAGGAACTTGAACTTCTGATTGAGACAACGCTGGCTGCGATGGTGCCACTCGGAGGTGATGAGGTAGCGGTAGACTTCGAGGAGAATATAGATGTGAACAACTGGAAGAGTGGTGTAGAAGAATACAACAGGTACAGCGAGGACGACCTTTGGGAGCACCTGGGCCTATTGGAGAAGAAACTCCCTTTTTCCAGGTGCAATCTGATCCCAATGCCATCATTGACCCATGGAGCGAAGATGGTCAGCAATGGCTTGACAATCCAACAAGTCTGACCCAGAAACTGGCGCCTCGGTGGCACCAGCTGGTTAGCATTCTGAGGATGATCGACAGGGCATTGGACTGTGAACCGGTATGCTCATGGATGGTGTCGGGGTTGGAAAAACTATGCAGGCTGTCGGATTGATTGCATGCCTTGCGCACTACAGGGAACACTGCAGGAAGCATGGCAAGTTCCCTGGAAAATTTGGTAAGCAATATGACAGGTGTCTGAAGAGCTGAATGCACTGACAGCTTCTCCACAGCTCAACGCCATCACAAAAAGACTGGCGGCAACATTCCAGACTTGCCCATTGTGATCATGTGCCCCCCAACTTGCAACATCAGTGGATGAGTGAAATACAACAGTATCTAAGGCGAGCGACATTTGATGTTCTTCCCTACACGGGCAAGTATGTGACACAGGTACAGTGGTGGACGATGGCTTGGAGTCAATGCCAGCAACCTCCGATACGACACATCATCTTGGCCACAACAAATGTGAGTAACTGCTGTGGGTTGTTAGTGGTATATGAAATTAACTGCTACATTTGGCAGGCAGTTCAAGACGATGCAGGGACAATTGTCATTCTGTTAGTTTTATGATCATTCACCTCTACAGTATGCTTTTCTATCCTTTTCATGGTCTCTATACGTACATATTCATCACCTATATTTCTCTGACCATTCACTCACTTTCCTGACCTCCCTAGGACTTGTCTAGGTCGAGTTATCCCTTACCTTTGTGTTATGGCTTGTCTGTTTACATTTGTTTACCATACATCGCCCATATCCCAGAGTCCAGTGCTCCCTGCCTCTTTGGCAACTTACTCTGGACTCTAGGTACTGTATACCTTTACTATACTTGAATACATTGGCAACTTACTCTGGACTCTAGTCCTGATCATCTTTGGTCACTCAGGAGCCTCTAGAAGCGGCCCATTCAATTCCCATTGCAACACATTCAAGGCGACAGGGACAGCTATAAGCAGTTGATGCCTAGTCCTCGCTTTGAACGCACTAGTCCTAATACCCTCTTTGGTCATGAAGACATCATGAATACCGTCCATGAAGGTCACATCTTATGCAATATCAACACGGCCCACACTGCAGCCCGAGCACTTCAAGGGAAATCTCATTCAATTGCGATTATGACTGCAACACCGGTCACTACAAAACCTGCGGTAAGCTAGACTTGAACTTGGCTCGGTATCACCTTTTAACTGATGATGCTTTGGATGGACGCCAGGACCTTTGGAATATGGGTCTGCTGCTTGGCCTCCAGACATTCAAGGATACAGCGCAGCTCAAGACCATGAATAGAGAATTGTCAGCTGCCCAGCGAAGGGATCGTAAGGCAAATACCTGCCTGTAATGAAAAACTGGAGGGGCAGATACGGGAGTGGTTCGCCCCTGCTATCATTCTTCGCACCGTGGACTCCACTGATTACACAGGCAATAAGATCCTGGGCCTCCCTCCCTATGACCACAGCCTAAAAATCAAGCTGCTTGACTGGGAAATGGAGAATCTGAGGAATATTGCGTGTGGATACTTGGATGACTGTCCCATTGTGGGGATGAGCAAGGTGAGGTCAATTGTTCTCGCTCTGTTGACTTGTCATCCGAGCTCCTGAACTGTTTATGCACAGAATTTCTATGTTGAGTTCAGGCGATCCAACCTTCATCTGCATATGAACTCAACTAAGGAATGGTCGTGGACAAAACCAAAATCATGGGAAGAATGGGACACCAGCCCTGACACCAAAAGTATGAAGTTGGAACGCTTCTCAAATACCATCTGGAGTCTGACGGTCATCAGCCATTGATGATGAGAGTGGCCAAAACCTGGTTCCTAACCCGACCTTCACGGCTGGCAATACCACTCTTGTGTGATGCCGAATCAACACTCTTAGCGCCATGGGCAAGGAGATAAAAGGCCATGTTGTTAGCCCATGCCAGTGGAGGAGTTTCTCAACTAGTTCCTACCAAACTCTAAAAATCATGACCCCTTGGACTTCACCTCGCTCTTCACTTCAGCCACCAAAGCTGAAGTATTCAACATGCAATCTGTTAGGAAAGAGGAGGATTCTTACAATCTTTTCGTGAGTGACCCTGCATCTATGATATTAAGATCGTTGACAGTCTTACTCCAGATTAATGGCATACACAGCCTTTCACTCCCCAATTGTCATTTGTCAACACGTCCAATCATGCAGACACGAAGAACTGCTAGTCATTCACATTCAATGTCAAGCCAGACATATGTGTATATGCCAATGGAACATCTTGACTGATGTTTGGATTTCTGAAGGCCGTGTCTTGACTGACATACTTATCTACTACACTGCATATCTACCTACCATACACTATCTACCAAAGCCAATAGAAAAGTCTATGCTCATCTACTACACCACATACCATGGGCCCACTTGATTGTATCAGGTAAACACTTGATGTGGGAGGAAATTGTCACCCTCAGCTGTCTGTTATCAGGGCAAAGTGACTGCAGTATGTGAAGAGAAAAGAGGTATTGACTCAAGGATAGCGATCCAAGAGTATAGAGGTTTCGTGATCAGACTCTCAAGAGACTTAACTCAAGAGAATATAGTTCAGGTAAAACCCAGTAGAATCAATTCAAGGAATGATAGTACAAGTGGATCGACTATATATAGTGAATGACTACAGTTTTCAGGGCAGGTCTGCTAATTGTACAAGGGTCAAGAAAGGTATATCAGGCAGGCGGGATCAAGGCAGGAGTCCATGAGGTCAGGGATGGAGGTCTATGGGAACATCAAGGAAATGGAAGTAAAGGCCTGTTAGTTATATGATCATTCACCTCTACAGTATGCTTTTCTATCCTTTTCATGGTATCTATACGTACATATTCATTACCTATATTTCTCTGACCATTCACTCACTTTCCTGACCTCCCTAGGACTTGTCTAGGTCGAGTCATCCCTTACCTTTGTGTTATGGCTTGTCTGTTTACATTTGTTTACCATACATCGCCCATATCCCAGAGTCCAGTGCTCCCTGCCTCTTTGGCAACTTACTCTGGACTCTAGGTACTGTATACCTTTACTATACTTGAATACATTGGCAACTTACTCTGGACTCTAGTCCTGATCATCTTTGGTCACTCAGGAGCCTCTAGAAGCGGCCCATTCAGCTCCCATTGCAACAGGTTATGAGCCCTGCGCTATAGCCGCTTCAAAATTGTCATAGCTCAAGATCTACTGAAGATATCGACTTGATTCCTTCACCAATCGATTCCTTGCCCTCGATTACCCCCATCTACGTCTTCCCTACTCTAATCAGCTCTCAGGAGGTCGAGTTTATCTCCCTTCTTTAGATCTGACACATATCCCCTATCAATTTCGACTTCCTGCCCTCATATCTCTCCACCCTTTGACCCGCCGGCTTATCGGTCTTCACCATCGTCTTCTGCGACCTCAAAAACCCCCTGGAGAGAGTCTGAGGTGTTGTAGAGCGTCTGGATCATCAGGGATAAGGAGATCAGTAGCAGATCAGTCAATTTTGGGCCCTTAGTGCGCCCCTTTCCACATCTTTGCCTCATATTGAGGTCTATTCATCACATATCTGACTCGGGGTGTTGCCCATCGCATTCTGCGCCTTCGGAAGCCCCCATCCACATCCCTGTATCGTCTATTGGTCGAGCCTATCGCTCCCAGTACACCCATCTTGCTATCCATCCCATATCAGCAATCAGATCTCTTATCAGTCCCCTATCTAAGGGTCCCCTATCCACTATCCATTCATCCCCTCGTCCTCTGCTGCGTTTCTGCACCTCCTTTCATCGTCTGCAACCCATCCCCACCATCTCTGAGCCTTGCATCGCCCCTACTCCATGTCTACTGAGACCACCTATACCAAGTCACCTTCTGTGTTGACAGAGGCCAACTACTCTACCTGGAAGGGTGAGATGAAGGCTTATCTTCGCACTAAGGGGCTTTGGCTGCTTGTCTCTGGCAAGGAGACTCGCCCTCCAGACTCTCAGGCTGAGGAGCAGGCCAAGTGGGATCAGAAGCAGGACAAGGCTGCAGGTGAACTCTTCCTCCACTGTTCTGCAGACCAGAGGCTGCACTTTGAGGACGTCCAGGACGACCCTGCCTTGATCTGGACTACCCTCGAATCGACCCATGTCCAGCAGCTCCCTGCCACTCGCTTTAACGCCTGGGACGACTTCTTCACCATTAGGAAGCGCCCTGATGAATCCTTGAGCACCCTTATTGCCAGGATTGAGGAGGGCATGGCCAAGATTCAAAGACTTCGCCCCCAGGACTCTAGTAAGCCCTACAGTCTCCCTGATCTTGATGCTGAGCTCGTCTCTATGGCCATGATCCGTGCTCTGGGCGAAGACTATGCCCAGTTTGCGTCGAGCCTCATCCTACTCAAGTCCTTGGACAAGAAGGAGCTCAAGGCTGCTTTCCTCGCTGAGGAGACTCAGCGCCGTCGACGTGCTGATGCTCTTGGAGTGTCCTCTAGCGATTCTGCCCTTGCCTCTGCCACTGGGGCGCCTGCTAGTAGCTGTAAGTGCGATGCTAATGCTGTCTGCGACTTCTGTGGTAAGCCAGGTCATTGTGTGCACAAGTGCTTCGCTATGCAGCGTGCTAGGGATGCACATAAGACTAGGCAGGCGCCCAATCAGTCTGGACAGCAAGGTAGGCGGCCTAGGAACGCTAACAAGGCCTCTGAGGCGTCCTCTACCACATCTCAGCCCTCCCCCATCGTCCTCCATTGTCCCTGCCTCTGCACACGTGTCCTCTACCGTCCAGAATGTGTCCGAGTTCGCTGGTAATGCAAGTCTTCGCTCTTTTGACTCCTCTAGTCCTCTATGCCCTCTCCAGCTCGATGCTGACGCTGATTGGAATGCAGACACAGGGGCCACTTCTCATATGACCCCCCATCGCCACTGGCTTCGCAATTATACCCCAAAACGCGTGCCAATTCGACTTGCCGACTCGACCATAGTCTACTCAGCTGGTGTGGGGTCAGTGGTCTTTAATCCTGTGTCTGTGGGCGAGGTAAAGAGTCTTAGAGCGGTCGAGTTCACTCGAGTCTTGCATGTACCTGATCTTCGTAACAATCTCCTCTCAGTTCTGTATCTAACTCGAAATTGCGGCTTCTACGTCGATATATCTGCCTCTCATATGACCTTCTGTCGACCTAAGGGCTCCCCACTCTTCTATGCATCTATCAACGCCCACAACGCCGCATTTCTGGACGGTACCACCTCTCCTATCACCGAGTTCGCTTCTCCTGCCTCCACCTGTCCTTTGGACATCGCTCTCTGGCATCGGAGACTAGCTCATCACCATATAGCTGGTGTTAGGACGCTTATCGACCACAAGTTGGTCACTGGACTTAGGCTGGACTCTAGGGCGTCGCCAGACCCTGTCTGTGAGCCTTGCCTTGCTGGTAAGATGCATGCCAATCCCTTCCCTCCTAGTGAGTGGAGGGCGAGCCGTCCTTTGGAGCTTGTGCACACTGATGTCCACCAGCTCCCCTACCGCACCTTCAGTGGCTATCGCTACTGGGTCACCTTCATTGATGACTATTCGCGTTATCGCTTTGTCCTGCCTGTCAAGGCCAAGTCAGATGTCTTTGAGGCGTTCAAGACGTTCAAGGCTTATGCTGAGAACCAATCTGAGCGAAAACTCAAGACTCTGAGGGATGATAAGGGTGGTGAGTACATGTCCAATGCTTTCCTTGACTTCACTACCCAGAGTGGCATTGTGCGTCAGCACACAGTCAGGGCTCGTCCGCAGCAGAATGGTGTTGCAGAGCGAGCCAATAGGGTCTTAGCTGAGCGCATCACGACGATGCTGGACGAGTCTGGCCTTCCAAAGGCCTTCTGGGGTGAGTGTCTTGCAGCTTTGGTCCATGTCTGGAACAGGTGCCCCACTGATGCAGTGGATAATGCCACGCCTTATGAGCTGTGGCACGGGCGGAAACCTGATGTCTCCCACCTAAGGGTGTGGGGGTGCACTGCCTATGTGCATGTGCAGAAGGACAAGCGCTCTGCGCTCGAGTCCCATATGGAAAAGTGCGTATTCATTGGTTATCCAGATGGTTACAAGGGCTGGAAATTCTATAACCCCACCTCCAAGCGCACTGTCATCTCAGAGCGTGCTGACTTCGACGAAAGGTATTTACTTCTCTCAAAGAGGCCTTCTGGTGCGCTTCAGCCCCCTCCTCCATTGCCCTCTGTCGAGTCTAGGGTGATTCCAGACTCTGATGATGATGATTCTGACGAGGCACTGACTCATGGGGGGAAGAGGCGTCCACCAGGTCCACCAGTCCCACCTGCCATCGCTCCAGTGCCCCCTGCATTGGCTATTATGCCTGCAGTTGACCCAGCTGTCCCAGATGTCCATCCTGGTGATAGACCTGGCGTTCTGAGGCCTGATCCAGCGCCTCCTCAGCCCCCTGCCCACGTACCAGTTGTGCCAGCAGCCCCAGCTGCTCCTCCTCCCGCTTCTCCTGTTGGCATTGGTGCCAGACTGCCCACTCGAGCCAGACGCCCTCCTCGTGAGTGGTGGAAGCTTTCTAATGCGCAGTTAGATGATGAAGTCGATGATGATGAGGAGGAAGCTGATGTGGGCTTTGAGGTATGTCACTCTGTGGCTACCCCTGCTGAGCCAATGTCCTTTGCAGAGGCCCTGCGTCGTCCCTGATGCCGAGCAGTGGGCGCCAAGCCGCGCTTGAGGAGTTGGGCTGCTCACCAGAGCAATGGGACTTGGAGACTCGTCGAAAGACCCAAAGACCGTAAGGTCATAGGGTCGAGGTGGGTGTTCAAAGTCAAGCGCAATGCTGATGGCTCCATAGAGCGCCACAAAGGGACGCCTTGTGGCCAAGGGCTACAACCCGCGCCCTGGCTTTGACTACCTTCGAGATCTTCGCTCCACTGTACGTATGCCCACCATCCGCATTGTCCTTGCTATGGCTTGCCATTCACGATCTCCATCTTCGCTCCTGTGGAAGTGTCTCATGCTTATCTCAATGGAGAGATGGACTGTGAAGTCTACATGGCAGCAACCCGAAGGCTTTGCTGAGGGCGATCCTAAGAGACTGGTATGTCTTCTTGACAAGTCCATCTATGGCACCAAGCAAGGGGGCAATCGCTGGAACAAGAAGATGAGAGCTGTGCTCGAGTCTCTTGGGTTCAGGCAGACATACTCTGATGCAGCTATCTATGTCTACTCTCGAGGTGATGACCGCATCATTCTCCCTGTCTTTGTCGACGATATGACCTTTGCATCGAAATCCCTCACTGCCATCGACCAGATCATCTCCCAGCTCTCTCAGCACTTCAAACTTCGTGACCTGGGCCCCACCACTCAGTTGCTGGGCATCAAGATCGATAGAGACCGTTCCAAGCGCTCCATATCCCTCTCCCAGCGTCAGTACTCACTTGACATCCTGGAGCGCTTTGGCATGGCTGATTGCAAGCCTGTCACCACTCCTATGGAACCCAACCTTCGTCTCACTCGCTCCCAAGCGCCCCAGACCACTGATGAGGTCTCTTTCATGCGTGGTGTGCCCTACCTTGCTGCTGTTGGCGCTCTGATGTATCTAGCCACCACCACTCGTCCTGACATTTCCTATACTGTTGGCGTCCTTGCCAGATTCAACTCGAACCCTGGCATAGTGCACTGGCAGGCTGTCAAGCACCTCCTTCGCTACATCAAGGGATCCGTCGACCACTCCCTTGTCTATCAGCCTGACCCAGACTCCACTGAGTTGTTCTCTACCTTCTCTGATGCTGACCATGGTGGTTGCAAGGATACTGGTCGCTCTACTGGTGGTTATATCGTCAAGATTGGCACTGGTGCCGTCTCTTGGAGCTCCAAGCTTCAAGGGGTCATTGCTCTGTCCACTACTGAGGCAGAGTACATCGCTGCAGTCGAGGCAGGTAAGGAGATCAAGTGGATGCGCAAGCTGCTGTTGGAAATGGGTTTCCCAGCGGGCGCTTCGTCTGTCCTTAGGATTGACAACCAGTCCGCTATCTCTGTAGCCAAGCACCCAGAGCATCATGGACGCATGAAGCAGCTGGACTTGTGCTTCTACTGGCTGCGCGATGAGGTGGACAGACAGGTAATTTCGCCTGTCTTTGTCCCCACTGCAGAGCAACCTGCAGACATTCTGACCAAGGCCCTGCCTCGAGTCAAAGTGGACTTGTTCTGTCGTATGATGGGACTTGTGCGCTTAGGGGGGAGCTCTTGATTGTGAGAGGTGCACAATCAGGGGGGAGTGTTAGTTATATGATCATTCACCTCTACAGTATGCTTTTCTATCCTTTTCATGGTATCTATACGTACATATTCATTACCTATATTTCTCTGACCATTCACTCACTTTCCTGACCTCCCTAGGACTTGTCTAGGTCGAGTTCTC
>NW_024539409.1:0-65270 GCF_016758775.1 Suillus clintonianus
CACAGAAAGTCATATTTATATATGAGACAGGTCGAAGATTTTATTAAAAATGTATAGGATACATGATAGACTACCTAAGGAACCTATACTACACACTGCCCTGAGGGTAGAGTGTTGGTGGAAGGGATGTAATGTGAAAGTGAGTTGATTCAGCATTAAAGTCCAATAACCACTCAACCTCAAACTACCCATTTTCGATGTTTTGGGCATTTTAATTTTCCCACACTCAATTTTTGATCTATTTCACTTCCCAGCTCTGAGATTTGGGTGGATGTTTCTGTACATTTAGGCCTATGATGCTGAATATATGTAAAATATACTCCAGGTGTCTGATTATAAGATTTCGATGTTTTGAAGGTATGGGAACCTAATCAGTAGATTTAGAAAGTATATACACTATTCCACAACTATGGCCTATTTTGAACTGATCTTTGGTATATAAAGCATGTATATATGCCCTACTAATGATATATGAGCATGTTGTATTATTTGTGAAAGGGTAAGGTAGTGCAAAACATCAAAAAAGTGAAATATGTGATGTTTTATGTTTTTGTTCCTATTGAAGGACCCTAAAGGCTCCCTGTGGTAGCTATGTGATAGATATACTCCAAATATGTATAGGAATAGACTCCCTGCCATATCTAAGGTCCAGCCTTCCAGGAAAAATTTTCACAGGGGGTAAACCACCAGAAGAAGGGGGGTATACCATACAACAGGGTGTTGTTCTGTGGTCCTGATCTCCTGATACATTGTTCATACTGCTTAATGGATTGTGGGGATACAATTTTCAAGTCTGTTCACTTGGAAATGCACACATGGGAACATATTTTGTATTTCTATGTATATATGCTATAACTATTGATGTAGGGCGCTTCAGGGGGTAAAATAAAGATGGGAATACATTCATATATACTCCTGAACATGTTCTGAATGCCTTAGAACACTTCCCTGTCATAGGGGCAAAAATGCGAAAGTGTTCTGTACCCTAGGTTATGTTGAAAGGGCCCTGGAGGAGGAGCAGGTACACAAATAAACAAAAAAAGCGGACCATTATATTATAATATACATATATATACCAAACTATCACTTATATATGGAGGGGGACCTATTGTGGGGTGGTGGTGAAGCTGCAGTGAGGTGGGAAGGGTGTGGGAATAATTGATATTGTGGAGATTCCCAAAATGGGCGATGTTTTTGGTGTTGTGGGGTAATTCCCACACTGTGGGGCTGAAAAATGCGAACATATGATGTGTGGGAATAATGTGGGGAGGCCTGACATGAGGAGGTCACCAAAATGGAATATATATCATGAATTTTCGCTTTGGGGAGCCAAAATTGCAGTCATAATGTATGTTTAAGATTTCTGCTTGCTATATTAGATACATGGATTCTCAGACTACATGGATGTATCACTGGTGAGTGGACAATTAGATTGGGGGATGTATCCCTATTTTAGGCCTATAGGCCAAAAGGATACATCCATCCCCCACCATCAGGTGCTCTTACGAAAGGTTAACTTTCATCCACGACATAGTCCATTACTATCCAGCCCTCGTTGATAGGATATATCTCCGAGGGCATTGCCCTCTGTGGAAAAGGTCAAGTCCGGGATGCGAGGGCGGCATTTGACGTCGCATCCATGTTCACGAACCAAAATTCAGAAACCACACATTTTCTTCTGTTGATCAAGGTAGTTCAAGTTCTTCCCTCGTATTCTCTGCTCCATTCCTTATTTTAGGCCATTGTCCTTTTCAATGCGGATCAACGCGAGGAGGCAATGCTGCTCATCAAGAAGCTAGCAGCCGCTTGTCCGACATCCGATGCTCGTGCGTGTCATGTCGTGGATGTAAGTATCATGCGGCTATGCTTCGTCATCGATACTGAACTCTGCAACTCGCACATTAGGCATATTTACGCGTTCAACTAGGAATCAAAGCCTTGGATGATGCGCATCACGACGAAGCCGCTGACCATTTCACTGCTGCTGTCAACTCCAGTGCTTTCTCATTAAAATTCAAGATGGACATTCATGAAATATACGAGGACTTGGCGGTGGTATGTTGACATAATTCATCCTAAAACATTTTCATTACTGAGTACTTTGTCTAGCTCTTCGGGTGGGATCTCGAGTCATTCTGGCTCACTACACACCAGAAACGCTGTCAGGCTTTCCTTTTGGCAGGTAAAGTCGAAGAAGCCCTCGAATCCCACCAACACATGATGGACGCCATCAACAAAATTGAGAAGGCCAGCTGCCTCGATTGGTCCAACGGCAAGTTTTCAGTAATGTCACGCGAGGCTATCATACTCACTCGCATCTCACTCAGAGTTCAAAGAGCAATGTAGCGCGCTCACTGCTCGCGATGACCGTATTCTTGGCGCATGTACTCCCTTTCTTAGCCCTTTCGCTACTGACCGTTTTACAGGCAGAGATCCCGGGACAAGATCAAGATGGCTACAATGCAGAACCTGATTTCTTCCGTGGAATGCATGATGTGCGTGCAACAATGTATCTTTCACTTCTCACTCGTAGACCATTCGTTACAGCGTCCGCACACTTCCCGGCTACAGCCTCAGCAGCGTGTGGGGCGCTTCAAGAAACTTGGGCTCGCTATGACAAGGAGTTCTCATCCAGGTCCTCCACCTGCACCTGCACCGCCCACTACTGCTCCCACCACCTTAAAAGCCCACATACGACACTTATTCACCTGGAGACCCGATCATGCAGCGCCACCCGTCGTTGACGTTCCTTTTGCGCAGGGTCGGAAGGTGCGCTCGGTCAATTTCCATCACTGTGTCTTGGGTGTCTAATGTATATATCTGCAGCGTAATGCTGCAGCGGGTGCTCCTCCCGATGACGATTCAGACATTATACATGCTGAATATGTTGAAGATCCTCCACAAGATCCCAATACACAGCAGCAGCAACAACCAGTAGCAGCGCAAGGAGATACTGGGGAACATGGAGGCGGCAAGTCATGTTTCTGCTGCTAGAGGAATTGGTGGCTTCCTCGGGCATTTCAGTTCTATCATCGCCCTTGTTGTAATATCTGCTGATGACTTGAAGTAGTGCTTTATCAATAGATGATGACTGCACCGTGTGGATTATTATTATTACTTTGCGTCTTCCATATGTAAAACTTGGCCGCATAGAAGATGTAACATCACTCGAGAATGATTTGTGAAAGTTCGTAAATATCCTGGACTCGCCCGGCCGTGCAAGGTCACTGAATTGACGAACACTAACTTCTATGATGAATCATGATGCAATTGGACGGACACTTCCTACAGACTCTGATACGCCAGCTGACGCATGACCATAACCAGGTGCCACAGTACCAGTATGTGACCTCGAACACTAGTACTCGTTGCGCACGTCTCAATTCCGCATAGCCTGGGGAACCTAATTGATTTAGGAAGGGTCATTAATACCTTCTCTCCAATACGGGAGCTACGGATGGGAAAGAATCATGAACGAATGCAGATGTCGATGTACCTCGTAATGAGTGGCGCGTGCCTTTTCGAGTCTTGCTCTGCTCATTCCTTTCGACCAGATATTGTCAGGATCATGTCTACATGCATATGCTTACCCATCTCTCTTAGAGAAATACGAACCAGTACGTCAACCCGAGGATGCGTTTCGCCAGCAAAGAGAGGGGGCGCTTAGGAGCATGTATTCCACGAGAGGTATTATCGCATTCTCAAACACCCCTGATGACTGTCGTTCAATAATTGAACGCATAGCTTAGACTGTGATGAAGAATCAGTACTCAGTAATGGGTTTGAGACGCGAGAAGCGAGCACATATCTGGTGCACGCGCAGATCTCGAGAGTCGACGATATGAATCGGGGATGTTACAGTAAGATGTATGCATGCGTTCGGACAAGTTGCATGGTGATGTGCTGGGGAATCCACTCGACATGAGACCGGAGAAATAACAATATTTATGCGGTCATCTACAAGGATATATACTGTCAGCCAGATTCAAGCGCCAGGAAGTAGTAACCGTACCACAATTGAATGCGAGGGGACACATTCTGGAAGCTGTGGAGACTGAGTCGATCCATGTGCATAATACAGAAGCGCCGGGAATGTAATGTGCGCTGTCGAGGAAGACGGGTATGACGATAAGGAGCATTATTTCTGCAACAGTCCACCTCATGTCTTGGGCGTCTGTACAAACAAACTGGTATAAAGCACTGCAGAAGCATAAAAACGCACAATACACGCACCTCTGCAGCTCAGAGAAAGACGCTCACAAACCCTCCAAAGTCCACCTCGACCGTGTTCAACACCGTCAACCTGCAGTAAAATGTCGAAGCCCATTCCAAGCACCACACCCCTTCGAACTTTTAAAGGTCATGAGGAGAGAGTAACTGCAGTCGCAGTTTTCCCCGATAGACGACGAATGGTTACGGGCTCATACGACAAGACACTTCATCTCTGGGATCTGGAGACAGGTGTTATGTTGAAGAAGATGGAGGGGCATCGCAGTGAGGTGTCAACATTGACGATATCACGAGATGGGCAAATAATAGCAAGCGCTGATGAAGATAGAGAGGTCATCGTTTGGAACGGAGAAACAGGAGAATCTCTCACCCAACCCATCAAAGCCCACTCCTATCCTATCACATCGCTGGACTTTTCTCCAGATGGTACGGTGTTGGCCACTGGTTCAAACGACGGGACGGTCAAGCTGTGGTGCACCAAAACATGGCAGCAACTAGGAAATCAAATCAAATGGAGTGACTGGGGGGTTGACCAGGTTCTGTTTTCGCCGTCTGGTGAACTTCTTGCCGTCGCAACAAGATACAATATCCACATTTATAATTCAGGCACAAGAAAACGCGTCGCAACCTTGAATGTTTCCTGCCCCACACTCGCGTGGACGCACGATGGCACGCGCCTTATTTCTTTAATTAGTAGTTATCAAGGTGACGTCATACAAGAGTGGGATACATCAACCTGGAAGAAGGTCGGTGATCCCTGGAAGGTCCATACTACTAGTAGGCCCAGGATCAAGGCCATCGCCATCAATCCCGTTGGCACGCTCGTCGCTTTTGCATATAATGATAACCATGTCCGTCTCTGGCGGCTCTCAGATCGACGAACCTTTGCCATCTTCCAGCACTCATCCGATTTGACATGTGTCACATTCTCCGTGGATGGCAAGCACGTCCTCAGTGGAGGTCATGATAATCAGATCTCAGAGTGGAAAGTACCTACGGGTGTTCATTCAAAGGCGAGTTTCCATCCTTGACCTGTAAAACGCAAAACGAGCATGCTTCATGCAGATCTTCGCTACTATCACGCCAGCCCACGATTCATGCATCACTGGGGACTTGTCTACTGCGGAACAGCTACTCACGCAAGAGGTTGACAGCGACGCCAACGACTATACCTCATATGCCCATCGCTCATTTGTCATGGCGCGAAAACAAGACTGGGACCATGCCCTTGAGGATGCAATCAAGGTGAGTCATACCGACCGACCATGGCCCTCTTACGAAAGGCTAACTTTCATCCGTGATATAGTCCATCAGCATTCTGCCCTCATTGACAGGCTATATTTCCAAGGGCATTGCCCTCTGTGGACAAGGTCGAGTCCGGGATGCGAGGGCGGCATTTGACGTCGCATCCATGTTCACGAACCAAAATTTAGAAATCATACATTTACTTCTGTTGATCAAGGTATTTCAAGTTCTTCTTTCATATTCTCTGCTCCATTCCTTATTTTAGGCCATTGCCCTTTTCAACGCGGATCAACACGAGGAGGCAATGCTGCTCATCAAAGAGCTATTGACTGCCTGTCCGAATGCTGATACTCGCGGATGTCGGGTTGTGTACGTGAGTATCATGCGGCTATGCTTCGTCATCGACACTGAACTTTGCAACTCGCACATTAGGCATATTTACGCGTTCAGCTAGGAATGAAAGCTTTGGATGGTGCGCGTCACGACGAAGCTGTTGACCATTGCACTGCTGCTGTCACTTCCAGCGCTTTCTCATCGAAATTCATTCATGATGTATACGAGGACTTGGTGGTGGTATGTTGACATGATGTATCTTAACATGTTTTCATAACTAAATATTTTGTTTAGCTCTTCGGGTGGGATCTCAAGTCCTTCTGGCTCTCCACACACCAAAAACGCTGCCAGGCTTTCCTTTCGGCGGGTAAAGTCGAAGAAGCGCTCGAATCACACAAATACATGATGGATAGCATTGACGAAACGGCAAAGGCCAACTGCCTCGATTGGTCTAATGGCAAGTTTCCAGTAATGTCACCCAAAGCTATCATATTCACCCGTGTTTCACTCAGAGTTCAAGAAACAATGTAATGCGCACAATGACCGTATTCTTGGCGCATGTACTCCTCCCTTCCTTAGCCCTTTCGCTACTGACCGTTATACAGGCAGAGATCCCGGGACAAGATCAAGATGGCTACGATGCGGAACCTGATTTCTTCCGGGGAATGCATGGCGTAGGTGCAACAGTGCATGGTATCTTCCGTTTTTCTCTCACACAGTGTTCATTACAGCAATCTCAAATTTCCGGACCCCGACCTCAGCAGCGCCTGGGACGCCTCAAGAAACTCAGGCTCGCTATGACAAGGAACCCTCATCCTGCTCCTGCTCCTGCACCGCCCACCACCCTCTCATCCACTACTGCTCCCACCACCTTCAAAGCCCACATACGACACTTATTCACCTGGCGACCCGATCATGCAGCGCCACCCGTCGTTGACGTCCCTTTCGCAAAGGGTAAAGAGGTACGCGCAGTCGTTTTTTACCACCGTGTCTTCAATATCTCACACATAAATCTATAGCGCAACGCTGCAGCGGATGCCCCTGGAAAGGACGAGGACTTGGTACCTGACGAATATTTCGATAATCTTCCACAGAGCTCCAGTACACAACAGCCTGATATGCGACAGCAACAGCAACTAGCAGCGCAGGGAGACACTGGGGAACATGGAGGCGGCAAGTCGTGTTGCTGTTGCTAGAAGAATTGGTGGGTTCCTCGGATATTTCAGTTCTATCATCGCTCTTGTTGTAATATCTGCCGTTGACTTGAAGCAGTACTTTATCGATGGGTGATGACTGCACAGTTTAGATTATTATCATTTTGCGTCCTCGTCTGTAAGTAATCATGTATGAACATCGCATCTTCCATAATATGTAACAGTAGAACTTGGCTTGTGCATAGCAAATGTAACGTCGCAGGAGGAGAATGATTTGTGAGGCTCGGAAAAGTCTGTCAAAGTACTCAAAACGAGGTATGATCTCTGAAGAGACAGAATTAATAAACCTAAGATATTTGGTTTAGGTTTAGTGAAACGAATAACTTGGTACGCATTTCGTCAGTTGGGGGTGGAGCATTCTCCCTAAGGCTGCGGTCTGAATCAGCCTTTGCTGAAATGTGCAGACGAAAGTGTCCCGAAGAGTCGAGAAGCTGAATTCGAGATTTGCGCTCGTCAAGGCGTGTGCGAAGAGAGAAAATGAGCATGGCGAGGTGACAAGTGCGAAAGATATCGATATTCGACCTGCGGATTTAACGCAACCAAAAAGTCCTCGAGGTTCGAGTGGGGTAGAATGATAGGGGTCGCGACACTACCCAATACGCAAGACGCCAAAAGGTGGGTGAAGGAGGAACTTAATTGATAGGCACATTTGCGCAGGGGAGTAGCGCCTTCATGTACTATCGATTCAGACGCTGTCTCCGGACTGTCGAGTCCCACTGCTTGTAACAGAGTCAATTTCAAATTGGATTCAAACCAGATAACGCGGGTATTACTAGCTATAGAGCTTATAAAAAGACTTATGTACCATGTAATAACGCAGGTAAGGTCAATGTCCAGTGAAAACCTAAAGTTTGAGGTTGATGGGCGTGCAGCCAATGTTGACAAGGCCGTTCTGATTTTTTCTTGTCAGACATGGATTGAACAGACAAGTTTATCCGCAACTCACCATTTTGTTGTTGCTGCAGCACATGGGTTGCTGGTTGCATGTAGCGCCACTACCAGTGCCAATGACACTAATAGGACTGCAGCTAAGGCCAAGGGTGCCGACGACCTCAGCACCTACTTCCGCAAGGCCAAGAGACTTGGCAAACTTGTTGTAGTTGGAAGTCTACCCAAATCATTAGAATAAGTGAAAGATAGATAGAAATTCGTGACTCACGGTGCTAGAACTCTGGCAGCACTGGATGTCACCGGTGTTGCACTGGCCATCACGGAGAGTGAGGGGAGTGGCGACAGCGAGGGCAGCAAGGAAAGCAACAGTGAAGAAACGAGCGAACATTGTGTTGACTGTCGGAAGGCTAGGAAACTTTGTGTAAAGAGTGTGTGGAAGCGTGAAGTGAGAGCTGGTTAAAGAAGATATGGATTCTGAAAAATCAAGCGCGTTGCAGTCCACCTTTTATACAATTTGAGGACGCTCTGTGACCCGGCCGCTCCGCCGTCTTTGTCAAATTTTTTTCAGATCGAATAACCGATGGGCCATGTTGCCCGTCTATTCCATGGTCTGGAGCGCGTAGCCGTAAACGCAATTAAAATTCATTACGTGAATATCACCTTGGCGTGAACACTGAAACGCGAACGCGTTTTGACCACGTGATCGATTATCATTGAAGTATCCGACTCGGGAGATCACCGCGTTGCTCAATGCCTAGCGCTCTAGTCCAGGCGCCGTGACTAAGCGACATGCGACTTCATAGTAAGCTTGTTTTACGCTCAGAATGGCATGTCTGTCTGATTCCATAAGTGGGTTTTTTGTTGATGTCATTTGTCGAGCTTACAACTGCCGGCACCAGAGTGGCATTGATATTGTAAGGCCGTGAAAAATCTTGCTGCATGCCATTTATCATGATACGGACAAGCGCTGCAACAAAGCCCAGAAGCCCACAGTAAGTGCTCATTGAGCTCGCTCCTCCAGGATTCCCCCGGGGCACGTAAGTAAACTCCGGCAGTAGTCTTGATCGATTCCAAGCCTATCCGAGCTGAGCGCGCAGTGTCTGCCGGTCTCGGCAGCACCGCATAATACGTATGCGATATCCTCTGGATATGTAAGTTGAATGGGAGAAACTGCCGAATCCATTAGGGATATGTTGAATCTTCAAACGTTTCAAGGGTGCCGTCGAGTTTAGTACGTGATCGATGAAACTTCATGAGCGCGGATTCAAGCTTGTTCTTTGCGAGTGGTCAGGAGCGAAGTGTTGTTCTTGAGGGGTTTAGAGCAGATGATGGCGGGTCGGTTAGAATCTAGATATCAAGCAAGTAGCCCTGTGTTCGGGTGAGTCGCTGTCAAGAGATGAAGTACGGGCCGCCCACTATCAATACTCGGGAAGCAGATGAAACAAAAAACGAGATTGGTGACGAGATACTGAACCTCAGTCCCAATACGATACACGAAGAAGAACATCATGCTCCTGTTTCCTCCGCCTGTGAATTGAATCACTTCCCTAAAAGAAAATGGAGGTGCACTTGTGTCGATATGGGAAGAGAGGAACTTCGGGAGTATGAGTATGCGCTCTGTGATGAGAGCTAGGTAGATAGAATTACCCTAGTTGCTGTAAGGAGCCGGGACGACGTTAGAAGCGGATAATCGGCTTGCGTAGGTCGTCACGCCATTCGCTAACAAGTAACTGTGATCAGTGGTGCAAGTGGTGATTGGCTGGAGTTGACGTACTCCGTCCTGCTGAGATCCACAACGTAATGTACTTTGCGTCGTTGCGAAGGTTATCTGAAACCATTAATATTATTTATGAGATCCAAGGGACATCTTCACTGGTTGACTGACCTCTAAAGCATTGGGTGGGTGGGCCTTGGACGTATGACTGTGAGTTGAAAGTGCGCAGGTGGATCCTGTATGTACAGCCTATAGCTCAGCCTGAAGAGCAAATTGAGCAGGAAAGCTCCAAATTTGAGAAAAAAGACGCCTGAATGAGCTGTGCAGATCATCCTGACGGACGGCGTTGTGCCTTTAGCTGATGATGGTTTGGCACGGAACATGGGAATAAATGCGGCCTATCTGATTGGGTGCTCTCCTACCAGGCACTCATCTGATCGTCTGTTCGCGACACGCTGGAGACAAGGGGTGGAAGCCTTGAGGCTGCCTCAGAATCAGTGGCGGATCGGGGTGCCTGCCGCAGCATGGCCTCAAGAAATTGCCACATCAACATGCCCGAACATCTCAAACACCTAGTCTCTTAAGTATGAGCATTCGGGATTTGTCAAATGTCGCCTGGGTGCGACAGAGGGTGACGAGGACGACAAGAACAACATCTTGAGATGTTATACTACATAGTTGTAACTTGTGATTAACATGTCATGTGACGTCTGGATTGGATTCAGTAATTTTCAAAGGCGATGTCTTCTACTACTACTAGCTAGATGTAGAAAGCCCTCTCTCCATGCTGTTCGCGGCTCCAACCGTCATTAGAATTCAATGAGAACTTCATTTCCCATCGATACGCCGCCCATTAAGATTCGTTCTTGTCCAGAAGGTGCCCTATACCCCAATTTCTGGATCTGACTTACTGTATAGGCTTGGAGATTGATAACCAATTGACCATGCAGTCTACTTGGTAGGGGCACTCAAAGTCAAAACCTTAACGCACAACCTCGTGCACATTGGACGAAAACGCTCGGTGCAGATCCAGGCGCGAGGGTATCCCAAGGACCTAAGTCATGAGGCATTCTGTAAGCGTTCCCTTGCGCTTCTTATAACCTCCTGCTTTCAACTCATTCAGTATCTCCAGACCGTCCCACTTCAAAGCCTTTAATAAACTTTCACCAGATATCGCAAATCAAAGCTACTTGATATGTCCGTCGCCTCAGAATCTACCAAGATTGATGCCTTGGAGTATATTATCACCCACATCTTTTGTCCTATCAAATTACCGCAGCACACCGATTATACCCTTGAAAAGGATCGCTCCCTCCTTGACGTCGTGCTAGGCTCGGCTCACAAATTTGCGAGTTCTTTGCCTGGTGACGAGGAGGAGCAGTGGAGTCCTTTGTTGAAGATGCTGGAGAGTCTTGCAGTTTCAATTACTTCTCCTTCCATGGCCAAGGACGTCTTTGAGTCGCAAATTAGGTCCATGCAAGCAGGAGGTACGCACATAGTGTTGGCACAAAGAATTGACACTCATCTCAAGATTTCTCTGCAGATATCATCGCATTTCTGATTCGGGCACAAAATGCTGCTGTGGTGCTTCGTAGACTCGACGCGAAAACCATCTTTGAATCTTTCGAGGTTTCTCCACCTGCGCCTGCCGTCATGGCGGCAAAGGGGAAGCTCCTGTGTTCGTATCCAGGGCCCGCAATCGCTGTGCCAAACTCAGTCATGGATGACCCTACCTTTCCTCCCGAATTGGCGAACTTTCTCTCGCACATGAACCATGATCTGTTAGGTCCGGCAGAAACTAACACCACCGCACATCCTCGCCATATCACCCAGCTTCTCACCGACATCCTTCGTGCCTTTGGCGAGCCAGCTGACATCCCTCGCATTCGAAAACGTATAGGCGATGATGTCTCGCAGTCCAATGCCACGCCTCCTTGGCGAAGATCATCCCTTTGGCTTGTCATACGGGTTGTATTGCAGACATCCCTCGAGCGCACCAGCCTTGGACGAGACGGTTACAAGGCTTTCATGGCTTCGCTCACGACGGACCTTGTATCTAAAGCCCTTGAGGGGGATATATCGAGCGATTTGCTCTACTTCATGTCCACTAAAATCAGTCGACGCTTGATCAAGCTTCAGGCTGAAGACGAATTCTCAGCAATCGCGATGTACAAAGCTACGGAAGATATCAAAGACCGACTGGAGCTGCGCTGGAAGGATGTTCAGGCAGCTCAAGCGGATTCCTCTCATTGGGATGCCTCGGAGATAGATATAACCAGAGACACCAGGCTCTCTTTGACCGGAAGCGAGAAGTATATCGCCGCTGCCTTGCATCCTACCCATGGCCAACCCACCGTGGCAGACTTTCAACCTCATCATTGCCCACGGGGCACTATCGACGACTTCCTTGGTCCTGACGCTAACTTCTTCAAGAGAGCTTATGCCGAGGACCCCTTTTTAGCGCTTTTTGATTTTGAATGTGCTATCGAGCGGGACATCGATGGTTGGTTGACTCGTGTCATTAACCTTGATGATACTTGCATCGACGCCGCTTGTCTGACCATTCAAGCGCTCGCTCAAATTTATTTCACCAGAGCGCGACTGTCCTATTCCGGAAATCCAGAGAATATATCCATCATGCTGCTCACGCTGTTCGCACTCTGGGTTGCGCTTGATCAGCTAGTTGTCAAGTCAATCCCTCTCCTCATGGAGTACTCTCCGGAGGTCCCAGTTACCATTTTCAATCGCCTTCTCCTCCAAAAAGGCGCTGCCATAGAGCGACTCAAAGTTCTTCAGCAGTATGTTGCCACTCGCACCCGCAATGCACGCCCGGGCTTTTCTACCTTCTCGGATGGCGCGGACATGGACGCATTCGCAGTTCGTTATTATGACCAATCTGAGGAGCTGCAGTCACGCAAGCAACGCATTGAAGACGATGCACGTGCGGAGCGGAGAAAGCGAATTGCAGAACTTCACGACACAACCAACAGGTACCAGTGTCTCACACGTGAACTTGAGTCTCTCACGTGCGACTACATGGACTGGCGAGGTTGGCGCGTACATGACAGTGATTGCTGTCGGTGCAAGAAGTGGCAGGAGAGGGGCAGGCTTTGTATTGAAGTTCATGAATGGCCACTTCCCGAATCTGTCAACCGTGCGGCGGTAGTGACATTCGAACTCAATGCCCCCATCGCTTTCAAGATGTGGCGATCTTTAACCTTCATCATTCTTCACGACATATACACCCGAGTTAACAAACAGATTCAAAACAAGGTGCAGCACAGGGGCCTCGCACATTATAGACCGCTTTCGTCCTATCACGTAGAGCACCCCGGTCAACGTATTACGTTGGCCCCGGTGACAAAGCGCCAGGCCCACTACGTATCCCTTCCATGCACTGAAAGTGACATTGCCGTCAAAAATGAGCTGTCCTTTCGCCTTTATGACACGATCGAAGATGGTTGGGCCTCTGGTTCTATTCGAGAGACTAGCATATCCGATCTTTGCACGTACGTGCTGCCGGAAGGTCCGTATCACGGACTGCAACCTTACCTGTCGGGTACCCAGCACACCTCGAACGAGCTCTTGGCCAATCAGGCTACATGTCCAGCTGAGTTGACGCTTCACGAATTCATCGCTTTCGGGAGCCTCCGTAGCGGCAGCCTTCTACAATGGATCAACATTCTTCGTGAATTGCGAGCACGCACACTCACATTTCGTGATCCTGCGGTCCACTTACTGCTGCTCCAGGCTAGTTTGGAGGTGGGAGAGCTGTCAGCCGACGGGTCTAGGTTATGGCATGATGAACTGAAAGTCTCAGGCTTTGGGCACGCCCTTATCGACGAGCTCCAAAGCCTAAAAGTAAGCGTGGAAGCCAATTGGCTAGAGGGCACAACGATGGCAACAATCTCTGCCCTGGCGTCCCGCCTTCTCTCATCAGCAGAAGATTTCAGCGTCATCCAGCGATCATACAAGTTGCTGCGAGCTGTCCGAAACACAACCTTCAAATGGGTGCAAGAACTATCCAAAGCTCTCCGAGAAGCTGCAGACGAAAAGTCTAGTCTTGAATGTGAAGCTCGCGTTCGTGATATGGCAGTAATTTGTCGCAGCACCTACGACGTCGGTCCGAACGATATCACAGCACTCCTCCAATCGCCACAGGACTTGGAGATCTTATCATACTGCTCTATTATAGTGAGAGATAACACGCCTCCAGATTTACCTGCTCTCCCGCCAATTCCAAGGTTACTTCTCGACCGCGACCGTCGGTTGTCGCACTTTTTAGAGATCTATTTCCGAAGCCATGTGGAAGACGACCAAGAAGGTCTTGATCGGGCTATGAAACATCTCTGGCCTGCATACCGCCGCCACACGTGCTGGACAGTGCTTGGATCTCCAAATTCTCGGTGGCTGAGATGCGAAACAGCGCCTTCAGACGATATATCCTGCCAAACCATTCACTTTGATATGTTGACGGGTCGTCTATTGGTTGATGGCAAGCCGTTAGCCAGGCTGCCAGATCGCTTTTTGCAGCATGCTAGCTACACCGCACTCTTCGGTCATGTAAGTTTTCCAGCCCGATAATCAGCTAGCTTGTTGACGATCCTGCATAGCATGTGCTTGATGTTTTCCCCACAAAAATTCCCGGCGTAGAATTTGCTACCAAAGCCGTTATACGTGGTTTTCAGGTGAGCTGGTATAGTCAATGACAGCATCCAAAACTTAGTTGTCCTTTTGTAGATATTTTTCGGGATGCGCAACGAGGACGTTGTCATTCAGTCGCAATGTGAGAATGGGCACCTCCTTGAGCTAATACCTCGAAAAAAGCTCGAGGTAGACATCCCCGCATTACTGGTCCAAGATCATGTGCATTGGCTCGACCTAAGCACTCACGCGATTGAATTTCGTCCAATGGAGACAATGTGGGAGCCGTCCGACAAAAACTGGGTATTGCAATTCACGGCAGACGGGCAGTCAGTCGCACAGCAGGGCCAATCAACTCTTTTTGATATCCGCAGCCCCGCTTTCCGCATGATAGCAAAGACGCTGAGCCCACTCGAAGACTCGCCATACCTGATCGTCACTCGCAGCGCGGATGCAGGCCAGACTGTAGTCAAAGTCGATCTCCCTCGGTATGGGCTCTCTTTCTTTACAGATGGAGATGGAGACTTGCATTCGCGGAACCAGAGAGGCATGGTCGTTGACGAAGACCAGTCTACTGGCACAATGCTTGGACTTGTTAACCAGCTCGTTTTGCGTCCCAAAAGTCGACAAACTTACAGCGATCGCTGCGTCATTATTCCACAAGGTGATGTCGTAGTAAAGCCCGTAGGCCACCATATCCAGGTCACCATCCATCCCGTTCCTGATCATGCCCGCCATCACTATCAATGTTACACTGTTGACGTGGAACTCTGCCGCCTCACGGGAAATGTCGGTCTCACGAATAAACTTTGGAAGGTGTTCTTGCACGCCGTGTGTAGCGCCCATGTTCCAGATCCGTTGACTAGACGCACCGGTGTGGAAGAAGCCATGTGTTTGCTGCAATCCGCCGCATGCTATTCCTTCATGAAGCTAGACCCATTCGACTGCGAGCTTCTAGCTCGGATAGGCTCCCTGACCGTTGAATCTACATGGTACACCGATTGCGGACCGCAGCAGGTCAAATGGCAAGATGGCTTATCATCTTATGTGCAAAGCTGCGCATTTTACCATGCTGCCAGAAATATTGTCCAATATGCACGGAAGCTGCAGGCGCTCAGCGAAACGCCAGTTGAAGTTTGCCCAAAGTTTCCAGTACACGACGAGTCACTCCTGGAACGTGCCTCTCAGCGGTTCATTGTCCTTTACTCCCGTGATCTAGTCAATTCATTCTATCCCAGCGAATCATCGAGCAGCGAATATACTTCCAGGGATGTTTGTGACCCCTCAATCGACGATCAAAAGGCATTTGATTGCGCGCGCATGGTACGCGAGTGGAGCACCACGCTTGAGCCTTGCCAGGCGCTCTACGATGTTTTTGTTCAGTGGAGTAAAGTTTCTGGCGGAAGACCCAATGTATCCCTTCGATATGACCGAGAATGGTTGAAGCCTGACTTGGCTGAGAGATGGATGACCGTCTACGACCTTTGCTGCTACGCAGACCGGGAGACTCACACATTCCAACTCGCTTTCACATTATCAGCCATGGCTTACTCCTCCCCGAAGAATGTGGGACTTGCCGCTACCATGTTCGCGTTTGCAGCTATTCCTGAGTTCCGTGCAATCAGCTCCCCCAACTATGCTGTGTACGATCTTTCTTTTGGGATCGAACCCCTTGAACAGGAGCTCTGCCATCACATCTCTTCCCATTCTACCTTCAGCAATAGTCCCGAGGCATCGTGGGCTAGGGACCATGACGAATCGTACGGCGATTTCCATACTCGGCGACGCAAGCACTTCCAAACCGAGTGTCTGCGTGAACAAACAGCAGCAGTTGATATCCTTCTTCGTTGTTGGCCTTGCTATTCTGTTCCGCCAGACGCCCTGGAGTGTTTGAGCGACTCCCGATATGACAAGTCCAAGCTTAGCGCTACCCTTGAAGAGCAATACTCAAACTGCTATCGCAACCGGTGTCTGAAGACATATCTGGATCGTGTGCAGAATGTACTCGATGAAGTGACGAAGACTTCCATACCGTCCATCAAGCAATCGTACGCATTCACCCCGAGCAATTCAGAAGTTATATCAATCAACACTACCGACCTAACCAAACACTTGTTCAGAAAGCCTCCTCCCGTCATCAAATTACTCCCTGATCCACTCAAGCAAAATCACGTTTTAGTGACCGACAAATTTTTTGGCGGCGGGCTTGATTCATCTCCGCTGGAGGATGTCATCTCGAACTTCTCGCGATATCGGTCGGACCAGTTTGGTGTCCACTATGCTGCACATCTAGAAGAAAGCATAATCCATCTCAAGAACGAACAATCACCCCTCGCACCTCACCCAACCCGCTGGACAGTCGACATGTTACAACGTCATCATATGTGGTGCAATAAACTCTATAATAGTGCTTTTTGCAGATTGGAAGAGCATCTTGCTCCTTCCGGTTTGGCGGAGGAGAGTTTGTTCAATTCTGGGCAATGGCCACGCATCACAGTTACATTTCTTCTCGGCCTTCTCGCCTCCGCGTCAAAGACGCCTGTTTGTGACTCATGGAAAGCCTCTTTGACAAATTTCGTCCGTATTCTTCTTCGACTACAAAGATCACGCCGACTTCTGAAGTTGAAGTCAGCTGGCGGGGACCATGAGGAATTCCTGAAAGAGCTGGCGAATGACGGTCACCTGGGAGTGGATGGTACGCAGGAATATGTGGACTGGCTTCTGATTCAGGTATTCGATGGTCGCCAACAATTGAGATGATCGATTACTAACAGTACTAGGCAGAGAACCGTTTTCTTATCCGTCCCATGCAAGCCAGTGTTGCCATCGAGATGATTTCCCCAAGCTCTGGCAACAATACCGCCCTACAGCTTCATATGGGGGAAGGAAAATCTTCCGTGATTGTACCCATATGTTGCGCTGCACTTGCAGATGGCAGCAATATGGTACGGGTCGTTGTGCTAAAGCCTTTGGCTGAGCAAATGTTTCAGCTGCTCGTAGAACGTCTCGGCGGCCTTACCAACAGGCGAATCTTCTACCTGCCATTCTCGCGCTCCTTGTCCATCACTTCCCACCATGCAGAAACCATCCGGTCACTATTTGAAGAGTGCAAAGCCATTCGTGGTGTCCTTGTCGCTCAACCAGACCACATCCTCTCTTTCAAGTTGATGACCGTGGAGAGACAGCTTTCACCTGCAGCCGCGGTTGAACCCTCAACAAAGCTGTCAGCGCTCATGCTGAATACTCAGCGGTGGCTTGATATGCACACTCGAGACATACTGGACGAGAGTGATGAGCTGCTTCATGTTCGCTTTCAAGTTGTCTACACTATGGGCGATCAACAGCGCTTGGAAGGATGTCCTGATCGATGGACCACGACACAGCAGGTGATGACCCTTGTGGCAAAACATGCTTCCCGCCTTCACCAAGAATGTTCTCTCGGAGTAGAGTTCCAGCCAGGCGCTGTCGGAACCTTCTCACGTTTAAGAGTTCTGGACGTTCGCGCAGGCGAAAGGTTGGTCGAACTGGTTTGCGATGACATCCTTGCCGGCAAACTTCCAAATTTTGCATTCGAACACGTTCCATCTCATATGAAAGCCTCCATTCGCAAGTATTTTACCCTCTCCACCATTGACCCGCAGCTCCTTCGTGATGTCCGGAACTATTGTGCTGAGTCCAGTCTGTGGAATGGACTACTGCTTATTCGAGGACTCCTCGCACACGGCATACTTTTATACGTACTGAAGGACCGGAGGTGGCGCGTAGATTACGGTCTGGATCGTCGACGCACAATGCTCGCCGTGCCGTACCGAGCCAAAGATGTTCCCTCATCTCGCGCAGAATTTGGACATCCAGATATCGCAGTCGCACTCACATGCCTTTCGTACTACTACGGAGGCCTCACTGAGACAGAAATGGTCCTCTCCTTCCGCCAGCTACTCAAGCAAGACAATCCCGCATTAGAATATGAGACATGGATCAAGGGGTTGCCTTCAGATTCGGTTCCTGACAACCTGCGACACGTCAGTGGAATCAATATGGAGTCTACCGAACAGTTCACCACATGTTTGGTACCTCTATTCGGGCGCAACAAGGCTGCCGTAGACTTCTTCTTGGCTCAAATCGCCTTTCCAAACGAAGCAAAGGAGTTTCCCCACAAGTTGTCTTGCTCTGCCTGGGATCTCGCAGAGCGAAAGTCTTCTGGATTGCCTACTACCGGCTTCAGTGGAACAAACGATTTTCGCTACTTGCTACCCACCACCATAACCCAGCATGCGCTAGACCACCAGCGCGGTACGAACGCCAGAGTTCTCAGTCACCTTTTACAGGAAGAGAATGATCGTTATGACTCGCATGCAGCCGGTGAAGGCGCTGGAGAGCTCCTTAAGGTCATCGCGAAGCAGACTCCGGAAATACGTGTCTTGCTTGACGTGGGTGCCCAGGTGCTTGACTTGGAGAATGACGAAGTGGCGAAGATGTGGCTGGACATCAATCAAGATGCTCAGGCGGCGATTTATTTCGACAGGCATGATAGGTTTGTGGTGCGCACTCGGGATAACGTCATAGAACCATTCTCCGCATCCTGCTTTGCTCAGCAACTGGACCAATGCGTATTGTATTTGGACGATGAACACACCCGAGGAATGGACATCAAGTTGCCTCGGGGATTTCGCGCAGCTGTGACATTAGGACCAAAGGTCACCAAGGATCGCCTTGTACAAGGTGAGGAAGGAATGTATATGTTCATCGATAATGTTCAGTAACACGTTACCAGGTTGCATGCGGATGAGAAAGCTCGGCCATGGTCATTCAGTCATGTTCTTCGCACCTCCAGAAGTAGACCGCAGCATCCGAGACGTGAACAACAAGGATGGCGATGAGGACATTCATGTGTCGGATATCCTCGTGTGGGCGATGACTGAAACGTGCTCGGACATTCAACATCGTGCTTCACAATGGCTTCAACATGGGATAGAATACAGGTCTCGCCACAGTGCATGGTCCTTGTCCTTATCTGACCGTATCACGCCCACCGAACTTGCCCGTTCGTGGCTTCAGCCAGAGGCCAAGAACTTGGAAAACTTATACGCTCCAGCTCAGATGGACACATATTCCTCACAGGCGCTAGACGAAGACCTTCTGGATAGATGCAAAAGTCTCGGGTTGCGCATTGCGCTTGGCAGTCGCTTGGACGAAGAGCAAGAGAGAGAAGTGGTACATGAGATTGAGCGCGAGCACGAGATGGAGAGACCGCCACAAGTGCCAGCTGCTACCCATTGCGCCGACGAAGACGTCCGGTACTTTATCCAAACAGGCTGCATTCCAGATGGATCCCCTTCCTTCATTGCAATTTTCGACACCCTCTCCACGACTTCAGCTGCTTTTTCGGGGAGTCAGCCCTGGTCACGGAACGTTTTTGCCTCAAAGGATTTCTCCACAACAGTTCTGAACGTAGACCAAACGGACAGTTACATTCGCCCAGTCAACTGGATTCTTTCAAGCACAGGATCTGGCGCGCCGATGCTAGTCATTGTCAGTCCCTCCGAGGTCAACCTCTTTTTACCCGACATTCGGGCCAGTAAGCAAGTTCACTTGCACGCATATACTCCTCGTGTCATCAAGATGATGAAGTCATGCGATGACTTGCGTCTTTACATCACACCATCACTCCCTACGCGATGGATACCGCATGACACCCTCATCAGCCAGCTCAATGTCTTTGCTGGCCAACTATACTTTTCTCATCCGCATGAATACAAGAAGTTGTGCCGCCTCTTAGGGATTTACGCTGCGGGCCAGGGTGCCTCTGAGATTCAAAGTGATGGGTTCATTAAACCGGAGCACCGGTCTCCTGCTGCGGATCGCGTCAATACCTTCCAACAATCGCCTATCCCTATGTTGAAGGCTCTTTTCGGTATCCGCCGCAAGGGAATGGGTTACTTGCCTACGCACGTTGGGAAGCTATTGGGCGGTCGACGGTTAACCGGCGAAGACTTCGACGAGACTTGATTGGTAAGTTACAGTCCTTCCGCATGCAAGTAGCAAGTGCTCATTGACGCACTGGCAGCTCAGTGATTAGAAATATGAAGCTGTCGTCTGTAGTTTGTCTCGCATTTATCTATAATCATCTTCTTGCATGGCTTACATACTACATAACGCCTTTGACCACCACTAGTATGTCATTATCATGAATTGGCTAAACTGTTGCTCACATTGTTTCCGGTGACATGTTATGTATTTTTTGACCCGATCTGATGCACGGCTCCACTCTAAGGCGCAGGGGATCATGCAGAGCCTTTGCTGCTAGACCCTCAGTTCCAATACGATACAGAAGGACATGACATTGAGCTCTTGTTGCCTCCGCCTGTGGAATCGAGCCCAAGAACGACGGTTGTGGGCATGATAGTAAGAAATACAATGATCGAAATAATTTCAGTTAATTTGCAGCGTAATGTCATCTCAATTCTACCATTCCGATCACATCAGTGATCATCGGCGCCCAGCCGTCCCCATTGGACGGTCCGAATTGGTCCGCCACGCCACGCCTGCACTCTGCGGCTAGCTAGGGTGGACATCGTAGAGCCACGAGTGCCGACGAAGCCAGCTGCATTCGACTGAATGATAGCGTCGATGAACACTGGATGCCTTGAAATAGCAACAGCTTTTAGCATCAGAATGAAACGATGTCGTCTAATCAGCTCACCACTTTCCGTAGATCTCCTCTGTCCGCTCTGCCGCATAATCTACCCACGTCCAGCCCAACGCCCTGACCTCTAGCCACCATTCTGGGGCACTCTCGTCACTCGTCATGATAACCTGCGTGACCTCGATCCCTTTCTGTGTCCAAAGCTCCTCTTGCACCTCGGATACTCTGCGCGCGATGACAGACAACGAAGCGAAGCACTGATCCAAAGGAACACCGCGACATTGGTTGCCGAAGTCACCATGTCGTACGTGGATGGATATATACTACCCAAAGTCAGATCTGTGGAGTAACCTGTACCCGAAACTTCCACTCACTGGAGGCGTTGGTTCATCTACTAGCACCCTCATGGCGCGCCGGGCATGCTCATCGGCAATCCTTTCTATCGTCGTATTCCATCTCATGTGTTGTCCTACGAATCTCCATGCAGGAGAATAGTCTAACTCCCATTCCCATGTATGATAGGCGCTTACGTAGTAAAGGTAATCGAAGCATAGTAAGTGATCGTCCGGGGGAAGTGAAACCTGATGCTGAGGAGACGGATGGTTCTTTAAGCCCAGGCTGTTGTTGCGAGCTTCCGGAAACCCAAGTGCCGCAAGGGACCAAAAGGACGCATGACTGTCTCGTTGGTCAGGAGCCGTCAGCTTCACCCAGTCTGGGGTTTGCGTCCACGAGATATCTGTGATGGTCGTGTGCAGTTAATAACCGGCCAGGGATGTTCGAACTTCGAAGTTGTCTCACCGAGCTTGAGCCGACTCAGGGAGGGACTCCCCCGTGGTTGGGGATTCTGTTCGTGCTGTTGAACGGTTTCCCAAACACTCCAACACCCGAGATCATCGAGAACCTGACTCTCCGAGTCCTTCACTTCGTGCCATTCAAGCAAGGGGATCCCTATAGCTTGACTAAGCCGGGGGACGTCAATCACTTCCCCAAAAGGAAATGGAGCTGCACTTGTGTCGATATGAGAAGAGAGGAATTTCGGGAGTATCGGTATACGTTCTGTGATGAGAGCTAGGTAAATCAAATTGCCCTAGTTTCTGTGAGGAACCGGGTCAGCGTCAGAAGCGGGTCGTCGACTTACATAGGTCATCACGTCGTTCGCTGAGAAGTAGCTGTGATCAGTGGTGCAAGTGGTGGTTGGTTGGAGTTGACGTACTCCATCCCGCTGAAGTCCACGATGTAATGTACTTTGTGTCGTCACGAAGGTTATCTGGGACCGTGATTGTTAGAATCGAAGGACGTCTTCACTGGTTAACTGACCTCGAAAGCTTTGGGTGGGTGGGCCTTGAATATATGATTGCGAGTTGAAGACAGTAGGATGCGCAGGCAGATCCTGTATGTACAGCCTGTAGCTCAACCTCAAGGGCAATTTGAGCAGGAGAGTTCCAAAACTGAGCATTGAGACGCCTGCCAGAATTGCGCAGATCGTCCTGAGAGACACCATTCTGTCTTTAGCTGGTGATGGTTTGGCACGGACCATAGGAATAAATGGGTTCTCTGGATCGTTGTTTGCGTCCTATCTTTAAGGGCTCTCTCCTAGCATGCCAGGCACTCGTCCGATCGTCTGATCATGACATGTCGAAGACAAGGGGTGGGAGCCTTGAGCTCGAGGATGCCAAATCAGAATATTTGGCGGATCGTGATGTATGCCGCAGCATGCGGGCCTTAAGAAATTGCTACATCACTGCCCTAACATGTCCAAAACTTAGTCTCTTAAGGATGAACGTCCGGGGTGTATCAAACGCCGCCCAAGTGTGACAGTGAGGAAATTTACCTTAGCCCTGATCTGCAGTTGTCATTCTGTGTTAGTTCCCCCTAGGTACGGTCTGGCTTTTCATGGATCAGTGCATCAGCTACACTTGACCTCAATCTCCCACTGAGGATATCAGTTCAATCAAAGTGGGTTTCACGGCTCCCTGAAAGGGTGAGTAAGGCTGATCAGCGTCTTTTAGACACATGAAAATCAATTGCTAGCACGCGCTACCGAGTCGTTATGAAACAGGGGCGGAACCGAACAGATCGGGCACACCACTTGGCTGCGTATTAGTATCCTTGCGAAAAAACTTGCCGACGTTACTACAACATTATGGAATGATTCGTCGAAATGCTCACCAGATACCTCATGACGTTGAGGGGACGCACTCCCGGCTGACAAGCGTGGTATTGGCGTTAGTTCCGAGCAACCCCTTGAGTAGGTTTGGCTAGTAACTGATCACACTGAACCTGACAGGGCGAGCTGGGGAACCGAAGACTCCTGGAGGCGTCCTCGGAGTCAGTTGTCACTTGGGATAACCTCATCCTCTTTTCAACTATATATTTGGACCCGCATTGATGCCATGGGGACAGGTGGACTCAGAGGTCCGACCTCAACCTTGACGTTCAACAACCAACACCTTGCAATCTCTACACTCGATGGATGCCACAAGTGAAATCCTTCAATATATCCTATCGATATCGCAAGGCGCCACCGGTCTCCTGATTCCAAGTACATTGCAAAGTTGCAAACGTGGAGATCGGGGCAGCCGCTAGACTAAGCGCGGCGGTGACCGCTTCTGGCTGCGCCAAGTCGCAGCGTGCAAGGAAAACCGAATTCCTTTGTATTTTAGAGCGTAAGATGTTTCCACAAAGGTGAGTTTGGAGACTTGAGTTGTCGTCAAGTTGTCGTCCAGCATCGGTCCAAGTCTCCAAGACTCCTCCAGCTGATTTGCTTTGATAAGGAAATTTCATTCCAAGTTGCACTTGTTTGTTCGGTTTCGGGGTCTCACGGTCTGTAAAAGTATCTGTCTTTGCGCTTCCGATCATGAATCCCACTGACAGCGGTATTCTTGGGATTTAGAGCAGGAGCCGATGTCGGCTCGGTTTGACCTGGCAGAATCTAGAAACCAGAAAAGCATATTACTGTGCTCTGGTGAGTCACTGTCAAGATGGGAAGTATCATCAATGCTTGGGGAGCAAATAAACGAGATTTATGACGGGATACTGAACCTCAGTCCCAGTCGATACACGAAGAAGATCATCGAGCTCCTGTTGCCTCCGCCCGTGGGTTCGAGACAAGGAGCGACGGTTGTGCACATTATAAAGAAAATACAACAACAAGGGTCATTTCAGCCAATCTTTGCAGCGCAAGGTTATCCACCATTGCGATCACATCAGTGGTTATCAGCGCCCAGCCACCCCCATTTGACGATCCGAGATGGTCCGTCATGCCACGCCTGCACCCTGCGGATAGCTAGGGTAGACATCGTGGAGCCACGAGTGCCGACGAAGCCGGCTCCGTTCGACTGAATGATAGCGTCAATGAACACCGGATGCCTGGCAACAGCAACTTGAGCTTCAAGCTTCAGAATGAAGATATGACACTCGGTTCAGCTTACCACTTTCCATAAATCTCCTCTGTCCGCTCTGCCACATAATCTACCCACGTCCAGCCTAATGCCCTGACCTCTGACCACCATTCCGGGTCACTCTCGTCACTCGTCATGATAATATGTGTCACCTCAATCCCCTTTTGTGTGCGAAGCTCCTCTTGTACTTCGGACACCCTGCGCGCAATGACAGGCAACGAAGCGAAGCACTGGTCCAAAGGAATGTCAATACATTCTTGACTGAAGTCACCATGCCGTATGTGGATGGATATATACTATTCAAAGTTAGATCTGCGGAATAACCTGCACCCAAAACTTCCACTCACGGGAGGCGTTGGTTTATCTTTCGGCACGTTCATCGCGCGCCGGGCATGCTCATCGGCAATCCGTTCTATGGTTGCATTCCATCGCATGTGTTGGCCTACGAATCTCCATGCAGGAGAATAGTCTAATTCCCATTCCCATGTATGATGCGCGCTTATGTAGTAAAGAAAATCGAAGCATAGTACGTGATCGTCCGGAGGAAGGGAAACCTGATGCTGAGGAGAAGGATAATTCTTTGACCCCAAACTGTTCGAGCGAGCCTCTGGAAACCCAAGTGCCGCAAGGGACCAAAAGGACGCATGGTTGTCTACTTTGTTAGGAGCCGTCAGCTTCACCCAATCTGGGGCTTTCGTCCACGAGATATCTGTAATGGTCGTCCAGTTAATCATCAGCCAGGGATGTTCGAAGTTGTCTCACCGAGCTTGAGCCGGTTCAGGGAGGGACTTCCCCGTGGTTGGGGATTCTGTATGTGCTGTTGAACAGTTTCCCAGATACTCCAACACCCAAGGTCATCGAGAACCTGACTCTCCGAGTCTTTTACTTCGTGCCATTGAAGCAAGGGAATCCCAATGGCTTGGCTAAGCCGCGGGATGTCAATCACGTCCCCAAAAGTAAACGGAGGTGCACTTTTGTCGATATGAGAAGAGAGGAACTTCGGGAGTATAGGTATACGCTCTGTTATGAGAGCCAGGTAAATCAAATTGCCCTTGTTTACGTGAGGAACCGGGACAATGTCGGAAATGGATTGTTGACTTACATATGTTATCACGTCGTTCGCTGATAAGTAACTGTGATCAGTGGTGCAAGTGGTGGTTGGCTGGAGTTGACGTACTCCATCCCGCTGAAGCCCAAGAAGTAATGTATTTCGTATCATTACGAAGGTTATCTGGGACCGTAATTGTTAGAACCGAGGGACGTCCGAACTAATTGACTGACCTCGAAAGCGTTGGGTGGGTGGGCCTTGGACATATGGTGACTGCAAGTTGATGATAGCAGAATAGGCGGGCTGATCCTGTAGGTCCAGTCCATAATTCATGGGCTTGAGCAGGAGAGCTCCAAAACTGAACAAAAAGACGCCTGCTAGAACTGTGCAGATTATCCTGAAAGAAGGCATTCTGCCTGTTATTGACAATGGTGCGCGGGGCATAGTGATAAATGGGCGGTCGTATGTGTCCTGTCTTTAAGGGCTCCCTCCTGGCAGCTACCCGTCTGATCGTTTGTCCATTCGAGAACGTCGAAGACAAGGGTGGGAGCATCGACCCTGAGAACGCCCATAAGGGCCCATATTTGGCGATGCTGGGTCTTGATAGAAATTCCCGGTTCCCGCATCACTACCGCAACGTTGATGCCCTGCCCTAACATGACTTGGCAATTCTTGGTTTCTTATGTCTGAGCGTACAAAATTTGCCAAACGCCGCTCAGGTGCGGCAGTGATGCGGGCATTTGCCTCTGGCTTTCTAATGGTTGTTGAATCTCCGCCCCAATGACCTCGAGTCCAGGAGATCTCGACATCGACTCGGTTGCCCATGCGGAGCTCGGTTTTCGATCCCGTTTTCCAAGGAACCCTTTTCAGAACAAAAGTCACCTCTAGTGATAACATCTTAGCTGGGCCTAAGACGACTTACGTTGTGAGCAACAAACAACTCATGCGTATTCCGCTGCTCGCGTGCTGACTCCTGTTAAGCCTTACTCTATTCCCACCAACGTAAACTTTGCATTCATCTAGGCTTTTGTGCTCAAAACAAGAGTATTTGAAGGGCCCCGGTGTTCCCATGGTATTGATAGTGGCGTCGTTGCTGCCGTTCCGTCAACGTCGAAGAAAATCATTGTGGAAATGGCGAGGATCGGTTGATAGGACTCCGCGGAAGTAAGGCATAACGGTCAATCTTTCGGGTACGAGGTGTACAACGTGCGTTGGGCTTGCCATCTGCACTTGTGAGCTACGCTCAATATCATCCAATGGAAGGAGGCACCGTGCGATCGTCAATGGGAGGGGCAATAGGAAGTATGTCAATAATTGTGACGCCCGGGGCACATCCTCGATTGAATAGAGCTCCAAAGCCTTCAAATCATCGGGGAAAACGACAAATCTATCGTTCCCGAGGAAACAAATTGATCGACGGATCGTCATGTAAGTCTGTCACGACGTTACCGCTGATGACACTCTAAATCAAGAATCAACCGTCAGTCTTCAACTACTTATTTCTGACCAAGGCTCACCCTGGATGTCGTTGATAGTTGCCAGTCCCAAATCTGCAGCTGCCACATCTCACTAGATGAACTCCTTGCTCCACCATCAACTGTAACCGGAAAGCAGTGCAGAAAACCAATACGCCTTCCAAAGCCTTTGATCTTCGCAAGCATCGTCGATCTGGTCGTCGTCGTATCCTGGCAGCCCGGCAGAAACAGTGTCCGTCCAGTAGCTTCGGGATGATTACTACCACCATCCAGGACTCTAAGGTCAATACAGAGTCTCTCGTCAGAACCAACACACGCGACAGCGATCAGGTCTTTCCCTGGCTCCATGAACCTATCGAGGTAGATTAATTCCTGAAGAAATGAACATAACGTTCGTGGTGACCAATGCTTAGGTGTTTAATGTGAGGGTTTGGGTGGTATTGGAACGATGGTGAACAAGTTTTAATATTGATCCCACAAGAAGAGATGCCCACAGGTGACGAATTTTGACCCAGGCAACCGTATCACTGGTGAGGCGAGGCGTCAAACTTGAACCATACGAGGACTTTACCCTTACGAGTTGTAAGCGCTCGGAAATAGGGGCGTGATCGTCCGTGTTGTGGACGGAGAGTTACCAGTGAGTTTGACGGGAGCTCAGAGGAGGACATGTGCATCCGGCGAAGGGCCTTCATATACCTGCAGGATGCTGGTTAAACGAAAGACGTGACCCACGGATGCAACGAAAAAAAATCTCGGCCAGAAAGGAAGATTAGAATGTTACAACCGGAGTTCTTCAGCCATAGACCTGAGGAACCCCCTACTTCGGGCTTCATTCCGTAGTCCACTCTCTTATCAAGGCGGTTAACCGTTGCCGGATATGAGCGGAAAGTCATAACAAAGCTTGGAGCGTATGCCACCGAGCAGGACATTCGGAGCATAAAATTCCCAATTGGAATTTAGCAGTCTGACTTTGAACTTGCAAGTACTTGTGCATAGTCTACGAATGTCTCTTTGAAATTTACTCGCGCAACACCAGCTAACTTGAATAAATACCACGGCGAAGACGAAACTTGGATTGTATAAGAACAAATTCTCCCGCCGCTCGTACCAGTGCTACACACCGCTACTAGTAGTCCCCACATGCATCCGCTCTTGGAAAGGCGATTGAAGCCGTACCTGTCGCTGCGTCAGAGTTCACAAGCATTTGCATGAGCTGGAAAATTCGAATTAAACCCGAGTTCCAACGAAATACACGCTCTATAAAAACGATAAGCCGTAGTCGCATGCAGAGGTGAGCAAAAACTTGAGATCGACATACCGCTGAAATCGTTGGTGACAAATAACTGATCTCGAAGCGAGAAACGGTGACAAAGATAATTAGCGCGTGGAGAACTTGAGCGGGAAAGATTTCCTCTGGAAATATCATCCGACAGGTTCTCCCGAACCTATAAAATAGCTGGAAATACGCCACGGGTTGATGGACGGCTACCAAGTAGGATTATCTGAGATTGGGGTCATATTGTTAGACAATGGGTGTGAGGGGACGGAAAACCTGGTGGATTGACGAGAGCGTGCTAGATATGCCACAATCCAGCGCTTATGGAACGAGCATTACAGGGAAGACATCTGTTCCTGTCTTGATGTCAGAGTCGCATGAAGACAAGTAGACAAGAAGGTCAGGAGTTTCATCAGTGAAATTGCGTAGTACAGCGCAGTGCGATCACCGAAAAAGCCTGGCCTCGGCCAGTACATGGAGCGTAATTGCTCATCCAAGGTCGCGTTCTGTTAGCATGATGCCAGAAAAGTCAAATGTGCGCAATGATATCACGGTGAAATGCGCAAACAGATTCACGGCCGAGTCCGAGTCAACGGGGAGTCGCCCCATGCGAACCTCCTTGCCCTCTGCCCTGGTCACATCCGGGCTTATGATGTCACAAGGATGCGAAAAACATCGAAGGGGGCAGTCATACACACTGCACTGCGCTCAATCCGTCATGCGGTGATTTGGACAATATTAAGATGAGTAGTGGGGGATCCGTATTGTGTGTGGGAGATCATTCAGCCTCCGTTAACGAAGTCCCAGAAGATGTGAAGCGTCCAACGGACGCTAACCTATGCCGCGCTGGCATGATAGACGATATCTGACGAAAGAGACTTGTCATAAGGGGGATTCGCTTAATAGTCTTGGGCTATGAACGGTCTGGAACGAGTGGAAGATGAATCTGTTAGAGACAACAGGTGATGTCGACTTGTCCAGACTCCGGCATGCATTCTTCGACAAAATTAAGGTTTTACGAACCAATGAGACTAAGTCATGTGAAGTGGCTGTGTTGAGATGTCAGGTTGCTGCGGGGCGGAGGCCGGATAACACACTTAAGCTTCTGTTGTTGAATCACTCTTAATCATTTATTTCTTTTGAATCACCATCTTCAACACTGTTACAAGAAATTTTGGATGGTGCAAGTGACTGCACCAACTTTCCCGCCGACCCTCGTCGATCTCAGCAGAAATGCATCTGTCATATCATCATCCTCCGAAACTGACATCCCATCTGAGTTACCCAAGTCTCCACGCCCAAGACCAGCACGAACCTTCTCCTCACCACGTTCCCGAAGCCCACATTCCCCAACTGCTCCTCCCGCACGACCCCCCAATTATCTCACTCGTGAACTCGGAGTATCCAGCCATGCACCACCAGAACCTCCACAAGTACAACAGCAGACAAAGGAGAGGAGCAAGAGTAGGAAGAGATCACGAGAGGCAAGCAGAGCGAGGAGTGCAAATGGCAGACTGGGAGCTCAAGAATTTTCCTTTGGGGATACCCTTGGAGAAGGATCTTACTCAACAGTATGTCTATTCCTTGTAACCCACACCACCTACTTATGCGACCTCAGGTGATGCGTGCACGATATATTCGAACAGGCCAGGAATACGCTATCAAGATCCTCGACAAGAATCATCTAATACGAAAGGACAAGATGCTCGTAGCCATCGCAGAGAAAAACGTCCTCGTCAAACTGGGTGCTGGTCACCCCGGAATCATACATCTACACTGGACCTTCCAGGACGAGTGGAGCCTATGTCAGTACCACGTTCCTCTCCATATGCTGTGTGTGTGCACCCGATCCTATTAGTCATTGTATTCCGCTTGGGCGGCTTGTGCTTCACACTGCCACGCCTGGTTCAGTGATCGGGTGCATAGACCACGCATATATGCCCTTTTCTCATGAACTCCCCTTGTTAATTTCCTATTAGTCTTCGTCCTTGACTTGGCAACCAATGGGGAGATGCAATCTCGCATATCACGCCTTGGCTCCCTCAGCCTTGCCTGTTCCAGATATTACGCAGCACAGATCGTTGACGCATTAGAGTATATGCATGGGAAAGACGTCATACATAGGTGCGTTGCTCCATTACCTTTTCCCGGAGCCTATCTCCACATCGCCTGATACAACTTTCAAATCACTGACGTCACTACAGAGACCTCAAACCCGAGAACCTCCTTCTAGATGGCCAGTACCGAATAAAGATTACTGATTTTGGTACCGGAAAGTTATTGGAGAACGGAGGTAAGCTAATTCCCCCCGTGTATCTGGCTTTCTCACAACTCCCGAAGCGGAGAGAGCGAACACATTTGTGGGCACTGCCCAATACGTCGCGCCAGAGTTGCTAGAGAGAAATGAGACAAGTAAGAGGTGTGTTTATTCGCTCAAAACGCGCACTTTTTTTCGTTCCTCGAGTCTCGTTACATTCATACTTGCCCTTTCTTCGTTCCTGGCGTCAGGAACACCTACCGTACCTCCCCTGTTGCCTTGAACACAGCACTGACATCCCTTACAGCTCGGACCTCTGGGCACTCGGTTGTATCATCTACCAAATGATCTCCGGCCGTTTCGCATTCCAAGGCCTCAGCGAATACCTCACCTGGCAAAAGATCAAATCTCTCGACTACACCTTCCCTGACGAATTCGACGAAGACGCCAAGGATCTCATACAGCATCTCCTCGTACGCGATCCGAAGGAACGTCTCGGCGCCGGCAGTCCAGACTCTGCCCACTCATACACAGCACTTCGCGCACACCCATTTTTTGCATCTGTGTCGTGGGAGACGCTGTGGACCGACCCTGCACCGGAGTTGGAGGCAGGATTGGTAAAGAAGGAGCTGCCAGTGGTGGGTGAGGCCGAGGGGGGCCAGTGGGATGATGTAGGGGAGATGTGGGATCGGTTGGTGGGTGAGAATGCTGACACGGGTAGTGGGAGTGGGGAGGTAAGTGGGGATGGCGTGGGATGGGCAGAGGACAGTGAGGGGACGAAGTTACATTCATTCAAGGCACGGCATACAGGTGGTATGTACGCGGAAGAGGGCCCGATGGGAGAGGTGCCGGATTATCTTCTTGTGTTGCAGTCAAGGGCTAGTGAGGGGAGGGTGATGCCAGGGCTGGAAGAAGATCTAGAAGAGACGGAGACAGTCATTGACGAGCATGAACACGAGCACGAGCGCGACGCGGGATTGCCAGAAATACAGACTACACCACCAATACCACAGGCCGAAACGGAACCTCTATCACCATCGGAAGTCTCTCCTGTTCCTGCTGCGATCGTCCCAGTAGCTATATCCATACACGTTCCCGGAGCCAATGGAACAGGCTCAGGCTCCAGCTCTTCAGACGCGAGCCCCGTCGATAGGGTAGCATCAGATTTGGACGTCAAGATGAGGATCGACTCAGATGTGGAGGCGAAGCTGAAACCAAGTCTTTCACGCGGACGTAATCGCGCGCAGACTCCGGTGCAGGGTAACGGACCATGTTCTAATGCAGATTGGTGCGTCGTTGATCTTGATTAATAACTTGACGAGACGATCTAATCATTTCTCCTTCGTCATCATGCTACAGGTCAATCCTCCTCCTACCATCCGAACGTGTCCTCTTCCATACCCGCGTCGAGGCTCGGTCACCGAAACGGCGTGGTAGCAAACTGCGTCTCCCGATTAGCGCAAGCCTCACGAAGACGAAGACGCGGCAGCTGGTGCTTACCAGCATGCGGCTGTTATGCGTAAAGCAGAAAGAGGGCGGTCAAGTGAGCTTGAAGAGTGAGGTCGGCTTGGGCTTGGGTTCCGGCAAGGAGCGTGAGAAGCCAAGGGAAGGGAAGGAGAAAGAGCGAGATGCAGCCAAGGACGGACGAAATGTGATCGAGAGCGCAGAGCCGAAAGGCGAGCGAGAGTTTGTTATTTTGACAGTCAGTTGCTTTCCTCCACTCCTGCTCTGGTGTTTACACTGCTAATGCTTATATTCTTGTTATGCACGCTGCACAGTCTACGAGATCGCAGACTTATGCTGCGGAGACGAGTGCTATGTCTGCGATGTGGGTGGAGAAGATCAATGCGGCGCTCTCTCGGGGAAATGCACATCTCCAGACGCAGATACGGACTCAGGCATGATGACGTGGGTGGAGACCGGGATTCGGATGATATCTAAACGTAATGAAACCGTCTTCATGCCATCTGAGCTTGACGAGGGTGGTTGTACTATCCATCTCGAATTTATGCGCGACTTGGGGATGACGATTGTATGTAGTAATTGATATTGGTATTGGTATGCGCGCGCAGATGTACGGTTGTATTATAGGAACGTTCTGTTGGTTTTTGGGATCTGGGTCTGCGTTATCAGTATTTGTGTGCTTGCGGTAGTGGTGGTTTTCCTGGGATTGATCTGGGAATCTGGCTTTCTACGTACTATATCATCATCATGTACGACGAATTTGTATTACGCGTGGTTGCGTTTGAAGAGATGTAGTAACAAACTTTCAGAGCATTCAAACCTTCGATCAATTCTCCTCGAGCAACGTTCAAAAGGTATCATTTGCTATGTGCAAACCAAACTTTACATATGGAAGACGCGAGGTTCATGATTATGTAAGATAGATATGGATGATGATGCGAAATAATCTGAACGATGTAGTCATGACCTGCCTCAGGTCAATGTAGACATCACAATACGAGGGTGATAAAACTGAAATACCCGAGGACACTCGCAAAAACTGCTAGCAGCAGAAACATGACTTGCCGCCTCCATGGTCCCCAGTGCCCACCTTAACTACTTGTTGCTGTTGTGTATTCGGCTGTTGTGTATCGGAGCTCTGTGGAAGATCATCAAAATATTCATCAGGTACCATGTCCTTGTCCGGGCCAGGGTCATCTGCTGCAGCATTACGCTGTATATTTATGCACGAGACATTATTAAAGACGCAGTGCTAAAAATCGACGGGACGCACCTCCTTACCCTTCGCGAAAGGAACATCGACTACGGATGGCGCTGCATGGTCGGACCGCCAAGTGAATAGGTGTTTTAGCTGAGCCTTGATGTTGGAAGTAGCGGCGGCTGGTGATGCAGGTGGAGGAGCTGGATGAGGGTTTTTTGTCATAGCGAACCTGAGTTTCTTGAAGTGCCCCGGGCGCTGCTGAGGTCGCGGTCTGGAAATTTGAGAATGCTGAATTGTGTGTGAGAGAGAAACGAAAGGTACAATCCACTGTTACACCCACACCATGCATTCCCCGAAAGAAATCAGGTTCCGCATCATAGCCATCTTGATCTTGGCCAGGGATCTCTGCCTGCATAACTTAGGTCAGTAGCGAAAAGGTCGAGGAAGGGAGTACATACGCCAAGAATACGGTCGTCATTGGCAGCGAGCGCACTACATCGTTCCTTGAAGTCTGAGTGAAACGTGTGTGAGTATGATAGCCTCGAGTGACACAACTACAAACTTGCCGTTAGACCAATCGAGGCAGCTAGCCTTCTCAGTTTCATCAATGACGTCCATCATGTGTTGATATGATTCGAGGGCTTCTTCAACTTTACCTGCCAAAAGGAAAGCCTGACAGCGTTTCTGGTGTGTAGTGAGCCAGAATGACTCGAGACCCCAGCCGAAGAGCTGGATGAAGCACTCAGTAATGAAAACATTTTAGGATGCATTATGTCAACATACCACCGCCAAGTCCTCATATATTTCATGAATGAATTTCGACGAGAAAGCGCTGGAATTGACAGCGGCAGTGAAATGGTCAACAGCTTCGTCGTGACGCGCACCATCCAAAGCTTTCATTCCTAGTTGAACGTGTAAATATGCCTAATGTGCGAGTTGCAAAGTTCAGTGTCAATGACGAAGCATAGTAGCCGCATGATACTTACATCTACGACATGACACGCACGAGCATCGGATTTCGGACAAGCGGCGGCCAGCTTTTTGATGAGCAGCATTGCCTCCTCGTGTTGATCCGCGTTGAAGAGGGCGATGGCCTGAAATGCGGAATGAAGCAGAGAATATGGGAGACAAGTTGAACCTACCTTGATCAAGAGAAGAAAATGTATGGTTTCTGGATCTTGGTTCGCGAACATGGATGCGACGTCAAATGCTGCCCTCGCATCCCGGACTTGACCTTTTCCACAGAGGGCAATACCCTCGGAGATATAGCCTATCAACGAGGGCTGGATATTGATGGACTATGTCACAGATGAAAGTTAGCCTTTCGTAAGAGGGCAATGGTCAGTCGGTAAAATTCACCTTGGTTGCATCCTCAAGGGCTTCGTCCCAGTCTTGTTTTCGCGCCATAACAAATGAGCGATGGGCATATGAGGTATAGTCGTTGGCGTCGCTGTCGATTTCTTGCGTGAGTAGCCGTTCCGCAGTAGACAAGTCCCCAGTGATGCATGAATGGCGGGCTGGCGTGATAGCGAGGATCTGCATGAAGCATGCTCGAATTGCGTTATGAGATTCAAGGATAGAAACTCGCCTTTGGATGAAAACCCTGGTGTACTAGTACTTCCCACTCTGATATATGATTATCACTACCTCCGCTGAGGACGTGCTTGCCATCCACAGAGAAAGTGATGCAAGTCGGGATGGATGAGTGCTGGAAGATGGCGATAGTTAGTCCATCTGAGAGCCGCCAGAGACGGACATGCTTGTCATCAGATGCGGAAGCAACGAGCGTGCCAGCAGGATTGATGGCGATGGCATAGATATCTCCAGTGTGGCCTTCCCAGGGACCATCGACCTTCTCCCAGTTTGATGTATCCCACTCTTGCATGACGTATTCGGAACCACCGCCTGAAAGAAGGCGCGTGCCATCGGGCGTCCACGCGAGTTTGGAGAAGGAAACATCCAAGGTTGCGACGCGTTCCCATGTGCCTGAATTATAAATTCTGATATTGCTAGTTGTTGCGATGGCAAGAAGTTCACCAGACGGCGAAAACAGAACTTGGTTGACCCAGTCTTTCGCTGCAATTGGATCTCCTAGTTGCTGCCATGTTTTGGTGCACCACAGCTTGACCGTCCCGTCGTTTGAACCAGTGGCCAACACCGTACCATCTGGAGAAAAGTCCAGCGAGGAGATATAATCGGAGTGGGCTTTGATGCGTTTGGTGAGGGATTCTCCTGTGTCTCCGTTCCAAGCAATGACCTCTCCAGACTCATCACCGCTTGCTATTATTTGCCCATCTCGTGATACCGCCAATGTGCACACCCCACTGCTATGCCCCTCCATCTTCTTCAACACAACACCTGTCTTCAAGTTCCAAAGACGAACCGTCTTGTCCAACGAGCCCGTAACCATTCGGTTTCTATGCAGGAACACTGCGACTGCGGTTATATGTCCTTCATGACCTTTAAATTCTCGAAGGGGTGTGGTCCTTGGAATGAGCTCCGACATTTTACTGGATGTGGATGTTGATGGTGTCATGGTGTTGAGCACGGTCGAGGTGGACTTTGAAGGGATTGTGTACTTCACCATGTCGACCTTCCTCGCTTTCATAGACGCCCAAGACACGGGGTCAATTCGCTCATCGCAGCAAGGATGCACCCTATCAAGTCCCAGATGCAGCGAAATTTCTTTCCCCTCGTGTCTCAAACCAACTACTAATTGTGCGACGGAGCCTCCGCCTTCCGAGGTGCATTCTATCCAACACTTATGTCGGGATATCATATTTGCCGATGGGAGGCACTGGGCAAGCCAGCGGGTCTGGTAGCAGCGTTGACATACCTCCAGAGCGGTATCCCAGTCCACATTATCAATCAAGAACCTAACCTCTCGCATTGGACAGCGTGGTCCCAGAATATGGGCTTGTCATGACACCACATTTCTGAGGATCCAGCCACGGACTCTCGAACTCTTCAACGACGTGTAGAAAACAGCTCCTTTCATCCGTCCGTACAAGACCACGCAGATGTACGGTTGTATTATAGGAACGTTCTGTGGGACCTGGGTCTGCGTTATCAGTATTTGTGTGCTTGCGGTAGTGGTGGCTTTCCTGGGATTGATCTGGGTATCTGGCTTTCTACGTACTATATCATCATCATGTACGACGAATTTGTATTACGCGTGGTTGCGTTTGAAGAGATCTTGTAACAAACTTTCAGAGCACATTGAAACCTCCGATCAATTCTCCTCGAGCAACGTTCAAAAGGCATCATTTGCTATGTGCAAGCCAAACATTGCATACGGAAGACGCTAGGTTCATAATAAAGATAGATAGGGATGGTGACGCGAAATAATCTGAACGACGTAGTCATGACCTGCCTCAGGTCAATGTAGACATCCCAATACGAGGAATCATAAAACTGAAATGCCCAAGGACATCCACGAAAACTGCTAGCAGCAGAAACATGACTTGCCGCCTCCATGGTCCCCAGTGTCTACCTGTACTACTACTTGTTGCTGTTGTGTATTCGGCTGTTGTGTATCCGGCTGTTGTGTATTGGAGCTCTCTGGAAGATCATCAAAATATTCGTCAGGTACCATGTCCTTGTCCGGGCCAGGGTCATCTGCTGCAGCATTACGCTGTAGATTTATGCATGAGACATTAAAGACGCAGTGCTAAAAATCGACGGGACGCACCTCCTTACCCTTCGCGAAAGGAACATCGACGACGGATGGCGCTGCATGGTCGGACCGCCAAGTGAATAGGTATTTTAGCTGAGCCTTGATGTTGGAAGTAGCGGCGGCTGGTGATGGGGTGTTGGGTGATGCAGGTGGAGGAGCTGGATGAGGCTTCTTTGTCATAGCGAACCTGAGTTTCTTGAAGTGCCCCACACGCTGCTGAGGCCGTGGCCGGGAAGTTTGCGGACGCTGAAACAAATGGTCTGCGGGTGGGATGCGAAAAATACATGGTTGCACGCACGTCATGCATTCCCCGAAAAAAATCAGGGTCTGCATCGTAGCCATCTTGATCTTGTCCCGGGATCTCTGCCTGTATAACGGTCAGTAGCGAAAGGGATAAGAAAGGGAGTACGTGCGCCAAGAATACGGTCATCGCGAGCAGTGAGCGCGCTACATTGTTCTTTGAACTCTGAGTGAGATGCGAGTGAGTATGATAGCCTCGCGTGACATTACTGAAAACTTGCCGTTGGACCAATCAAGGCAGCTGGCCTTCTCAGTTTTGTTGATGGCGTCCATCATATGTTGGTGGGATTCGAGGGCTTCTTCAACTTTACCAGCCGAAAGGAAAGCCTGACAGCGTTTTTGGTGTGTAGAGAGCCAGAAGGACTTGAGATCCCACCCGAAGAGCTAAACAAAGTATTTGGTTATGAAAACATGTTAGGATGCATCATGTCAACATACCACCACCAAGTCCTCGTATATTTCATGAATGAATTTCGACGAGAAAGCGCTGGAATTGACAGTGGCAGTGAAATGGTCAACAGCTTCGTCGTGACGCGCACCATCCAAAGCTTTCATTCCTAGTTGAACGTGTAAATATGCCTGATGTGCGAAGTTGCGAAGATTAGTGCCGATGACCGAGCATAGCCGTATGATACTTACATCCACAACATGACATGCACGAGTATCGGATTTCGGACAAGCGGCGGCCAGCTTTTTGATGAGCAGAATTGCCTCCTCGTGTTGATCCGCGTTGAAGAGGGCGATGGCCTGAAATGCGGAATGAAGCAGAGAATATGGGAGACAAGTTGAACCTACCTTGATCAAGAGAAGAAAATGTATGGTTTCTGGATCTTGGTTCGCGAACATGGATGCGACGTCAAATGCTGCCCTCGCATCCCGGACTTGACCTTTTCCACAGAGGGCAATGCCCTCGGAGATATAGCCTATCAACGAGGGCCGGATAGTGATGGACTGTGTCACAGATGAAAGTTAGCCTTTCGTAAGAGGGCAATGGTCGGTCGGTATAACTCACCTTGGCTGCATCCTCAAGGGCATGGTCCCAGTCTTGTTTTCGTGCCATAACAAATGAGCGATGGGCATATGAGGTATAGTCGTTGGCGTCGCTGTCGATCTCTTGGGTGAGTAGCTGTTCCGCAGTAGACAAGTCCCCAGTGATGCATGAATGGCGGGCTGGCGTGATAGCAAGGATCTGCATAAGGCATGCTCGTTTTGCGTTTTACAGGTCAAGGATGGAAACTCGCCTTTGAATGAACACCCGTAGGTACTTTCCACTCTGAGACCTGATTATCTTCACCTCCGCTGAGGACGTGCTTGCCATCCACGGAGAATGTGACACAAAATAATTTGGACTCAAATGGGTGCTGGAAGATGGCAATAGTTTGTCGATCTGAGAGCCGCCAGAGACGGACATGGCTGTCAGAATATGCGGAAGCAACGAGCGTTCCAGTGGGATTGATGGCGATGGCATTGATACCCCCAGTAGTACTAGTGTAGCCTTCCCAGGGACCACCGACCTTCTCCCAGGTTGATGTATCCCACTCTTGTATGACGTCATTGAAAAAAGCCGATGAAGAACTTGAAATAAGGCGCGTGCCATCGGGCGTCCACGCGAGTGAGGAGAAGGAAACATCCAAGGTTGCGACGTGTTCCCTTGTACCTGAAGTATATATTTGGATTTTGCCACCTGCTGGGATGGCAAGAAGTTCACCAGACGGCGAATACAGAACCTGGTGGACCCAATTACTCGCTGTCATTTGAATTTGACTTCTTTGTTGCTGCCATGTTTTGGTGCACCACAGCTTGACCATGTTGTCCGATGAACCATGGCCAGTGGCCAACACCGTACCATCCGCGGAAAAGTCCAGCGAGGTGATACCTTCGGAGTGGGCTTTGATGGGTTGGGTGAGGGATTCTCCTGTTTCTCCGTGCCAAACCATGACCTCTCCATTTACACCACCGCTTGCTATTATTTGCCCATCTCGTGATACCGCCAATGCCCGCACCTCACTGCGATGCCCCTCCATCTTCTTCAACATAACACCTGTCTCCAGATCCCAGAGATGAAGTGTCTTGTCGTATGAGCCCGTAACCATTCGTCGTCTATCGGGGAAAACTGCGACTGCATTTACTCTCTCCTCATGACCTTTAAAAGTTCGAAGGGGTGTGGTGCTTGGAATGGGCTTTGACATTTTACTGCAGGTTGATGGTGTTGAGCACGGTCGAGGTGGACTTTGAAGGGATTGTGTACTTCACCATCTTAACCTTCCTCGCTTCCATAGACGCCCAAGACACGGGATCAATTCGCTAATCGCAACAAGAATGCGCCCCATTAAGTCATACTCGCCTTCCTCAACAGCATGCACTCCCGGTCGCTTCTGTGCTGTGCACAAACCACACCTTCCAAAATGTATCCCCTCGCATCCAATTTTGCTAGTGTAGTTGCTGCTTCCTGGCTTCTGCATCTGGCTGAAAGCCATTCTAGATGACCGCATGAATATTGTTGTCACTTGTCCAGCAGTTTCTCCGCCACATCACCGTGTAACTTGCCCGAACGCATGCTTACTGCAATATCACCGATTCATTTCGTCGACTCCCAGGATCTGCGTGTGCACCAGATGCAGCGAAATTTCTTTCCCCTCGTGTCTCAAACCAGCTACTAATTGTGCGACGGAGCCTCCGCCTTCCGAGGCGCGTTCTATCCAACACTTATGTCGGGATATCATATTTGCCGATGGCAGGCACTTGGCCAGCCAGCGGGTCTGGTAGCAGCGTTGACATACCTCCAGAGCGGTATCCCAGTCCACATTATCAATCAAGAATCTAACCTCTCGCATTGGACAAGCGTGGTCCCTGAATATGGGTTTGTCATGACACCACATCTCTGATGATCCAGCCACGCACTCTCGAACTCTTCAACGACGTGGAGAAAACAGCTCCTATCATCCGTCCGTACAAGCCTGGGACGTTGGAACATCTCAGGGAATCTTTCGATGTTCCCGCATGTGGAACCTACTCCTGCGATATCGTTCGTACGCAGAGCCGCTGTCTTCTCAAGCAACCACGCTTACAAGTGTTTTAGGGACAGTGTCTTCAAGGGCTGGCAGATGCTCTGCGTACTCCCCACTACGTACCCGCCCTCAAAGAATTTCGAGACGTAGCTGTGCTCTTTTATGCAGCAGCAGACGGCTCAGCACCAAGACAGGGTTGACGTGATAGCCAATCAATGCCTTCGCCGTCTAGTTGCGATCTCAAAGAAAGGTCCATGCAGAAAGCTTCCGATGCTAGGAGAGATCGAGACGGCATTGAACGCCGCCTTCAACCCATCCACGTTCGGAGAATCGTCGGACACGACAATGCGCCTGAAAGAGCGCAACTACCCAGACGAGAAGATCCCCATTATTCTCCCGTTCCTCGCAGACGGGATTATCGCTCTTGGGGGCATGAAAGCGGGGGGCGTCTTCCGCATCCCTAGCGACTTCGTGTCGGAACTGAAGTTGTGTTTTTATAGGGGTTATTATACACTTGACAGCGTTGATGATCTCCATGTCTTGGCTTCGTTGCTTAAGCTCTGGTTGTGTGAGCTATGCAACCTACTGGTGCCTGAAGAGATGTACAACGACTGCATCAGGCATTCTCGCGAACCTGAGATGTGCATACAGCTCGTCCGGTGTCTTCCCACGATAAACAGACGCGTCGTGGTTTTCATGATCAACTTCTTGCAGTTCTTTTTGGAGGAGAAGGTGCAGACGGTGACGCCGGCGAATTTGGCGCTGGTGATGGCGCCGAACCTGCTGAGGCTCTCAGGTGTAATCCGGAGTCTACGACCGTTGTGTTCACAAATGCTCAGTGCGTGTTTGGACAGTATTCTTGTGGCTCTGTGCTGATGACTTTGCAGGTACGAACAAGTGTTCATCTATAATATTATGACTCATCTCAAGTACGATCGAATATACGTCCCCGTCCACAGCCTTGGTGCCAGCCTACCATCACCCCAAAACCACGTGTTTCTAAATCTTGCAGCAGAAAGTGACCATGCTGGTGTATATCCACCATCTTTTTCTATACCCACCATGCAACCTCACAAGTGTACTTGTTATCATTTATCATTTCCCAACTCTACCATCATTCATCGTGAGTAGCACAAGCTCCTACCTCTCCTTGGTTTATCACGACAAAAAATGTATTGGCTAATACGCTATTTGAATTCCAGATGGTCTTCGCCTGGCATCTTGCAGTGGACACGCAATACTCATGGAGTAACGCTTCCTACATATACATAGATCTACCGTACTCCCCGCCAAGCTAAAGCATGGCCGTGGACCTCCATAGACATTAAACGAGAAGCGAGCGTGACACCCTTGTTATCATTTGAGTAATGGAACGCGAATTTTCTGATCAACGATCGGCAATCATAGTTTTCTCTAAATTGTTGACCATGCAGGGCCCAGGCAAATTCAAAAGATCTGCGAACTTCTATAGAACACTCTCCTCGAATGACATTAAAAAGGTATCATTTGCTATGCGCAATACAAGCCGTATATATGTATATGGAAGACACAATTACAATGAGTTATGGATGGACAACCTAAACAACGCATGTAGTCATTAACCAATCGATAAAATACTCCTTCAAGTCAAGGTAGATATCACAATGCGGTGATAAGTGGGATATCCACGAAGCCTGCTAGCAGCAGAAACAAGACTTGTCACCTCCATGTTCCCCAGTGTCTACCTGCACTGCGACTGGTTGCTGTTGCTGTTGTGTATTGGAGTCCTGTGGAAGATCATCGAAATATTCGTCAGGTACCAAGTCCTCGTCTCTCTCAGGAGCATCCGCTGCAGCATTGCGCTATAGATTTATATGAGACACCCAAGACACAGTGATAAAATGGACCAGGTGCACCTCTTTACCTTTCCCGAAAGGAACGTCGACGACGGGTGGTGCTGTATGATTGGGTTTCCAGGTGAATAGGTGTCGTATGTGGGCTCTGAAGGTGGTGGGAGCAGCCGCAGGTGATAGGGCAGTGGGCGCTGCAGGTGTGGGTGCGGGTGCGGGCGCAGGTAGAGGAGGCGGATGAGGACTACTTGCCATAGCGAGCCTGAGTTTTTTGAAGCGCCCCGGGCGCTGCTGAGGTTGTGGTCTGGAAATTTGAGTATGCTGTAATGAATCGTGTGAGAAAGAGACATGAAATGTACAATGCACTGTTGCACCCACGCCATGCATTCCACGAAAGAAATCAGGTTCCGCATTGTAACCATCTTGATCTTGGCCAGGGATCTCAGCCTGCATGACTTAGGTCAGTAGCGAAAAGGTTGAGGAAGGGAATACATGCGCCAAGAATACGGTCATCACGAACAGCGAGCGCACTACATTTTTCTTTGAAGTCTGAGTAAAATGTGGGTGAGTATGAAAGGCTCCGGTGACATCACTGAAAACTCGCCGTCAGACCAATCGAGGCAGCTGGCCTTCTCAGTTTCGTCGATGGTGTCCATCATGTGTTGGTGTGATTCGAGGGCTTCATCAACTTTGCCCGCCAAAAGGAACGCCTGACAGCGTTTTTGGTGTGTAGTGAGCCACAAGGACTCGAGATCCCAGCCGAAGAGCTGGATGAAGCACTCAGTTATGAAAGCATATTCGGATGCGTCATGTCAACATACCACAACCAAGTCCTCGCATAGTTCATGGATAATTTTCGATGGGAAAGCGATGGAGTTGACAGCGGCAGTGAAATGGATAATAGCTTCGTCGTGACGCGCGCCGTCCAAGGCCTTGGTTCCGAGCTGAACGCGTAAATATGCCTGATGTGCGAAGTCGCAAAGATCAGTGTCGATAACCGAGCGTAGCTGTATGATACTTACTTCCACGACCAGACACGCGCGAGTATCGGCACGCGGACAAGCGGCACTCAGCTCTTTGAGAAGGAGCATTGCCTCCTCGTGTTGATCCGCATCGAAGAGGGTGATGGCCTGAAATAATGAATGAAGCAGAGAGCATGCGAGAAGAATTTAACCTACCTTGATCAAGAGAAGAAAGTGTGTGGTTTCTGGATCGTGGTCCGTGAACATGGATGCGACGTCAAATGCTACCCTCGCGTCCCGAATATGGCCTTTCCCGAAGAGGGCAATGCCCTTGGAGATATAGCCTGTCCATGAGGGCTGAATGCTGATGGACTATGTCATGGATTGGATGAAAGTTAGCATTTCGTAAAAGGGTCATGGTTGGTCAGTATGATTCACCTTGGTTGCGTCCTCAAGGGCATGGTCCCAGTCATGTTTTCGCGCCATAACAAATGAGCGATGAGCATATGAGGTATTGTTGTTGACATCAGTGTCAATCTCTTGCGTGAGTAATTGTTCAGCGGTAGACAAGTCCCCAGTGATGCATGAATGACGGGCTGGCGTGATAGCGAGGACCTGCATGAAGCAAGTTCGAATTGCATTATACGAGTCAAGGATGGAGACTCACCTTTGAATGAACACCCTTAGGTACTTCCCACTCTGAGACCTGATTATCATAACCTCCGCTGAGGACGTGCTTGCCATCCACGGAGAAAGTGATGCAAGTCGGGATGGATGAGTGCTGGAAGATGGCGATAGTTAGTCCATCTGAGAGCCGCCAGAGACGGACATGCGTGTCATTAGATGCGGAAGCGACGAGCGTTCCAGCAGGATTGATGGCGATGGCATTGATACCCCCAGTGTGGCCTTGCCAGGGATCACCAACCTTCTTCCAGGTTGATGTATCCCACTCTTGTATGATGCCATTGAAATTACCACTTGAAGAAAGAAGGCGTGTGCCATCGGGCGTCCATGCGAGAGAGTTGTGGTCGAAATCCTCCAAGGTTTGGACGCGTTCCCTTGTGCCTGAATTATAAATTTGGATAGTCTTGAATGATGCGATGGCAAGATGTTCACCAGACGGCGAATATTGAACACGGTTGACAAGACGATTCGCTGCAATCTGATTTCCTTGCTGCTGCCATGTTTTGGTGCACCACAGCTTGACCGTCTCGTCCAATGAACCAGTGGCCAACACCGTACCATCCGCGGAAAAGTCCAACGATATGATATTTTCCGAGTAGGCTTTGATGGGTTGGGTGAGAGACTCTCCTGTTTCTCCGTGCCAGACGATGACCTCTCCAGAGTGATCACCGCTTGCTATTATTTGTCCATCTCGTGATACAGTTGAAATGCTCATAATGCATACCGTTGGGACCGCCAAAACGTTATGCATTATGAGACATATGCAATAGCATATGTGTCACACTATTGTGACGCATGTGACCTCCGCCAAAAGTGTGACAGAAAATCGTCCATAGTCATCAGTGAACCGGTGAAGATTTGATAAGAGCATATATAACAATATATAGTTGAAAATAACAAGAATCAACATAATTCTGCTATGGGGGATTACATTGTCATTTTTGGCCTTGTAGAGCGCAGAATAAAGTATGATTGTCCTACATAGGTTTATGATGCGGACAACACTGCGATATCACTCGCACTTGAACTTGGAGGAGAGGTTGAGCACAAGTTGATGGTAAGGCAAAATGAATCAGCGCTGCCACCTCAGAAGTAAGGTCGATATTTTTGAAACTGTCCTACAGAGGTTTATGATGCGGACAACACTGCGATATCACTCGCACTTGAACTTGGAGGAGAGGTTGAGCACAAGTTGATGGTAAGGCAAAATGAATCAGCGCTGCCACCTCAGAAGTAAGGTCGATATTTTTGAAACTGTCCTACAGAGGTTTATGATGCGGACAACACTGCGATATCACTCGCACTTGAACTTGGAGGAGAGGTTGAGCACAAGTTGATGGTAAGGCTAAATGAATCAGCGCTGCCACCTCAGAAGTAAGGTCGATATTTTTGAAACTATCCTACAGAGGTTTATGATGCGGACAACACTGCGATATCACTCGCACTCGAACTTGGAGGAGAGGTTGAGCACAAGTTGATGGTAAGGCAAAATGAATCAGCGCTGCCACCTCAGAAGTAAGGTCGATATTTTTGAAACTAAAAGCTATTGCTAATGTCTTCCAGAAGGCCGGAGCATGTCTGCCAAGCCAGCAAGCCTAGATTTGCGCCCTACATTAGCTATGAAGGTTACCTTACTCATAGGGTGATGATTGTGAGCTAATATCAGAATTGGGAACTTGTGTGAATATGTTGTACATTTTGCAGCAACGCAGCACGTTTTATTAATTGCGATCGCACCCGAAGAAGTCAAACATATACACTGATCCTGCTTGTTGTTGCACGGTAGCTTAGTAGATAACTTTAGAGCAAAAGGTCATGCCTCGCAATTCAGAAACTGCTTGCTACTCAAGGGCCTTATGTGACGCTGTGTCATAACTCGACAGTTGTATTCATTCGCGATACGTCCAACAGAATTCTGCGTGCATGCATTCACGATCTTCAGTAGCTTAGCTCCTCCCTCTAACAATAAAGTTGTTTCAAAGGAATATTAGGTATTGTAACGACGTTGTTCCACTCTACTTTAATGATTGCTCGCCTGTCACTGTCGACGACAATCTTTTTGAAGGGCTGATCCTCTCCGGTAGCGTATCGATGATTCAAACAACAAGCATCTGTTCATCCGACCGACCGACCGTAAGTTTGCGTCTTGCTTCAACTGTCGACGCCAACCCTTTCGAAGGCGGAATTGTCTTCTATTGTATGTAAATTAGCGAGAGATCATCTGCAATATTGTGGTTGGGAATCCCGATTCACGATTTGGAGCAATTATACCATTAGCATGAATGCTCACGCTTGCGCTATATATCCTACATTCAGCCAGTGCGCGACTGTTGTCGTCAGGTCAATTTATAGACATCTTAAAAGCAAAATAATAGCAGCGTGATGAAGTGTCTTCAGTTATTTAAATTCAAATGCGGCTAGTGGATAGTGCTACTTGATAATAGGACGGTACGGTACGATGGAAGCGGATCTCTAGCTAGAATCGAAAGAAGCATCATCTAGTTGCGCTCGCTGCCTTGCAAGTGCGTTCACAGACAGATTGGCCTTTGCTGCGTCGCTAAGCTCCTCACGACGATTCCTTCCAAAAACCTTTCTAAATGCCAGTTTGTCAGTGGAGGTTCATTGAGGACATAGAGTACTGCACCTCGTCCACCACTCCAGGAGTCGGTTGACCCTGCGGCGCGCTTCTCGACCGGGGGCCACTTCGAAGAAATCCACGATGATCTTCCAAAACTGGATATAGTCGAAATCGCCGTCCACGGACCGCCATGAGGTAACGGAAGAAAGCGCGAATCGCACCTGTCAGTGCAGCCGACATAAGTGATTGCGGGGAGCATAAACATCACGACTTACTTGACACGCGATGTAGGCAATCGACCGAGGAGTAACCTTATCCATCCTGATAATCTGCGCGACGTGTTTTTTTAATTTAGCTCCTGAGGATGCCCTTGTAGCCCGCCGGTTGTTCTCGATAACGTCCGCGCCATCGCCATCGTCCTCGACGTCCTTCGCTGAGGACGGAGACGTAAACACAGCCTTGTAGGCCTGCAAACAGGGTGAGGTGGTTGCCGAGGAGCTTGAGACTGACGAACCTGTACCAGGATTTTTCCCTTGAATAAACCTTCCTCCAGATTGTCAGGGTTAGCAGTGTAGTTTTCATACAAAAATGCTGGAAAGGACATTTCTGTCACAGCATGGCCCTCCGATCGGTTTCTAATGCCTGCCTTCACTCTAGTAACGAGTTAGAATTGCGCAAGACACTGTGCCCGCCACCTACAATGAGCTGCTCCAATCAAGTTCAGCAGGGCATAGTAACTTGCCGCATGCGTCATTGATAAACCCGCGGTGGTGTTTGTCGTCAGGCTCGACCGGGGGAGTTGGCTTGAGTTCGAGATTGACCCAGGAGGAAACTAGAGTTTTAAGTTTTGATGTATCGTCGCCTCGAGCACTGTCAGCCCCCAGCCTAAGCTAGAAGAAGGCTCAGCGTGGTAAGCCAGCGGGTTGACTCAAATACCAGCGCAGCGCACCGTTTTTAGCATACGTGCAAAGTCGTCGTTCTCCATGTCAGTGGCATTCTTCACAAACCAGGCTAAGGCTCTCACTAGAGCAGTATAACCTGTTTGCAGTCGGTCCTGACTATGTAGACGCTAATGAGTGCGCTCGGAGTGGAAAGCTAAGGGCGAAGGTTCTTACTCTAGAGTGGCGTCCTCATCGCCATCATACTCGTATCTTCTGTCGTTTTCAGCGACCAGATCCTCTATATTGTCGAACAGAGTGACGACCCGCCTGATGGCCCTTCCCTGAGCTAGATAGTAATTAGTTTGCCTGACAAATAGTGAGTAAAGTGGACTAAGTGCAAACAGTCGGGGGGCATACCTTTCTTTCACCGAACGCCCCGACTCCAGAGTCTCGACCTTTCCCTCCAGCTCAGCGATTCTGCGTCTCTGCCGAGCATGCACAGACGCTGACTCTGACTCTGCCCCAGCTTGGGGTGTTTCTGGAGGCTGCTGAATGCCGCAGTCGCCCCGCTGGCAGTTGGTGCCGATGGATGACATGCTGCCCTCGTCTTGCGACATGGAAGAAGGGAGAAAGGAGGGTATTAAGATGATTTGGGAGCGCAGGTGAGGGGTGGGGTGAGGGAGGCCGATGGAAGGAAAAAGAAACCAGCACCTCCTTTATATCGGTGTCCCTGCGGGTATGACCGTTTAGGCAGGAGCGCGGACCCATATCTCCCAAAGTTGTGAACTGGGCCATAAGCGCTTACTTCACCTACTTCTGTTGGTGAGTTGCTCAAAATGGACTAGCACCGAGGGGGGGGGGGGCGCTTGGTTCCGGGTTCGGCGCTCTCGTAGCTTAGTGTGTGATTATTGAATGCGACGCGCGTTCTTCAGAACGTTTAGCTTTGTGAGCGGTGAGCCGCGTAAAACGCCGCCGGAAGTACTAATATCGTCCAGCTTTTGCGTGGATCACCCTCGAATTTGAGTGAGAGGAGCCAGTCAGAAGAAATTGATTCACCAAGGCGAAAAAGACTCAGATTTGAAACTGAGGAGGCTGGAAGGATGCAACTTGAAGCACCGGGCCTAGGTGAAGTCTCATCACAGTGCGTCCGAGTCTTCTCCATCCTTCAAGTTGGTGTTGCGAAACCTCAGCTACTAGTACTACTCCTTGATTAACAGTGAATCAAGGGAGGGTAAGGGCTGAACTTACCACGGAAGAAGACAGGCGTGCATACTACCGCTAAGTTTTGACTCCTGCGCAAATCTCATCAGTACTACTAAGCGTTAATCGATCGCTTATCTTTGGAGGTCCAACTCAAAGAGTTCCGAGTCACGATCGCGTTCAAGTTGTACTAGTTGGATCATCATCAAGGTAGGCACATGATCACATAAGGCGTGCCTTTTCCGTTTTGGTATGACGGCTGTGCCGTCCTTGAAATTGAATTTGGTGGACGAAGATACAAGTACGGAGGAGACGGAGCAGTGTTCAATAGATACAAAATGTTAACACTAGCTAGAAGACAGATCAAGCCCTCGGGGGATAATAATCAATTGAGTTACCCTGCCGACTTGAACCCTCTCCCTCTCGCAGTACTGCACCACGTCATTTTTGGGAATTTAAAAGGAAGGGAGGTCATCAAACTGGTCTTCCTCCTCAAGCCCATCTCCATCATTTCCCTCATCCTCATACTCTAGTCCATCATTGCTGATCTCATCTTCAGTCATCTCTTCGTCATCGCTACATCCCCCATAACCGTCATGGTCACCGGCCTCGTCACTGCCCGTATCCACCTCGAGGTTGCCGCTGCCTGCTGCACCCGCAACATCGACCAGTGGTTCACTCCCAAGGGAGTCCCTAGCCATCCTGCGCAGCGTTGCTGGATGCCCTATGCCAAAGTAGGTGTACCTCATAAACATATCTCTATCCGCGAATCTGGTTTAAAGGGTAAGAAGCGCCACTACAAGAGCCAGCGGCTGCACTCACATCCCAACATAGTACGCCTCCCAGTCATCCAGCTCTCCTTCAGGGCGTGCCAAGGATTCTCCACCCCGAAGCGAGCTAGTTCCACGGCCCAAATTAAAGGCTGGAATTAAATGCGCCCCTCGAATCACCTGCCCCGGATCAAGAAACCCAAACGCATCTGCATCGGACTCCTCCACAAAGGCAACCTTTGGAAGGCAAGCATATTCCATACCAGACTTATGACTCCTCAGTGGAGCCAGCCACCTAACCCAGATAACCTCCAGGTGATGCTTCACAGGTTTGTCCCCATCGTTGACCCAAGTATCCATGTGGTAGATAGCCAGCGTGCGCGCGTACCAATACGGGTGGTTGGGGTTTGTCTCCCCTGAAAGTACCATGAGGCCGGCATGTGCTCTGAGGCTGATTGTATCATACTCGCGCCTCATGTCGTAGGTAGTGTAATGCACCTGCATAGTCTGGACGGCGTATATCGTGTCGTTAGGAATGATGACCGAGTTTCTCTCTTCATCTGTGAAGACGTGGTCGCAGTACGTGACATCTAGCTTGCGCAGCCGGTAAAGAATGTGGTCCTTCAGTTTGGGTATAAATTTCTGATAAGTGCGGTAAGTAAGGCGCTTTCAAAATGGAATACTGCCACTACCTTGAGAGCTGGATCACCATCGTGATTTCGAAGGAGTCTGAATAGCGCAACCGGATGGTTTTGACTGGCCGCAATATTGTGACCATGTCCAGAGGGGGACTCAGCCAGTGATTGACTGAGCGAAGACGATGCACCCCCTGCTTCTGCTACCCGGCGAAGCACACGGCGCCTGCGCTCATGCTTTGCCAACTGCGCGGGAGTATCAAGCTTGCTAGTCAGAGGATAGAACGCCTTCAGGGCTCGGTGTGCAAGTTCTCCCTGCCCAAGGATTTCAGCTTCGTAAAGATGATATTCAACTGATACTCACAATTTGGGTAGAAAAAGAATCCGTAGTTCCAAAAAACCTGATCGTTCTCACGTAGTCCCCCATTGCGTGAAACTTATACGTGTTCAAATTGAACTTTTTCACCCTGGCCCCGCTTGATTCTGCAGAAGGGTTACGAGCGTCAGAGCGCTGGGCTGACCTTCTTTGACGGGCTGCCTTCTCCTTCGGCAACTCTGCTGTAGTGAAGGCAGCGCAGGTATGCGCCCGAAACCTCCGCAACCTCCGGGAGAGTTGCTTGAACGTTTCGTCAAGAAAACGCAAGGTAGAATCGGAGTGGATCCTAAGCTTAGCGAGTGCGTGCCACTGTGCAAATCGATATAGCAGAGAGCGCACTGCCGCGTCATGTTCTGAGGGGAACAGCCCTTCAAAAACCGGAATGGCGCACTGGCGAATGCCTCAGCCTTGTGGAAAACTAGATAAAACAAACTCACCTGTAAAATATCCTCGAAGTCACGAGCTGCCAGCTTTTTCATCTCAGAGGTGTTGTTGGCGAATTTGCGAATTATACCATTGCCGAAGGTCGGGACCTGGCGAAATCTACGGTAAGATCCAGAGGTTGACGGCCATTAGTGGGCAGCAGCACTCCATACCAACTCCACGCACCTGCCGTCTAGGGTAGCTACTAACTGAGTGCCCCCAGGAAGGGCGTAGAGAAGCCTTATCAGGTGGGTAAATAGAGCCTTCCAAGTGCCCAGCTCACACTCATGCATGATGTCGACGACCAGCATACGAAATGGATCGAGACCAAGCGGTCCAAGCTTCTTGACAAATTGGTTCTGCGAACGCCGATTTGAGCTAATCGTGACCAGGACGGAACCGATGGTACGAACCAGAACTGGCACCCAGGAACCTTCTCCAAGGATGTCCTCTACCCTTGCACCGTCTACGGTACTTCCCATTCTATAGATAGCCTCACGAGCTTTGACAACCTTGGACATAGCGTACAGTCGAAGGTCGGTAATCCGGCTTTTCATATCCTTCACCAGGCCAAGGCAGCTGAACAAGCTTTTTGGCACCAGGCAGCGAGGGCATGGGCAGAAGCCCATGTCCTTGATAGAAGCGATCAGAACCCTGAAGATTCATGAGCTGCATTTTGAACAAAGATGGTGAAAGATGTACTTCTCAGGGTAGTCCGCGGAATATGTGAAGATTCGCGGGTATACTCGCCGCATTACTCCGTCAGCGCATTTCAAAACGATACCATGTCTGCACGCATAAATAAAGTCTTCGTCCAGTAAAATTTCCCAGCAGGCATGGAACAACTCCCTGCGACAGTAGGTGTGAATAGAGGCCATTCCTGTCTTCGATACTCGAGGCAGGCTGCTTAGAATGTCTTTAATGCTATCAGGAAGCTGATGAGTGTGGTAACAGTCAGCAGTAGTCGATAAATTCGTAATCTAGAATGGCTCACCGACGGTAAGAATCCTACGAGGTGGCATGACCCTGATGTTGGCGACGCACGTATATACTTTGTTAGATTTCCAAAGTAGGCGTAAAGTGGCCAAGCCTTCGCAGTACCAAAGTTTGCAAGGTGAGTAGCGTCAGAAAAAAACATTAGACCTGCGATGACCCGCTCCAAAGAGCACCCAGGCTCCTTTGGCAGCTTGTGGAGGTCGTCCTGGGCCTCCAACCAGGCGTCTGAAGTATACAGCTCGTCATATATCCGTTCTTCGTGGCCATCTAAAGGGTCCTTCCACAAATGTTTAAATGGCAAAAGATGAAAAGCTCCAGCTTGAGCGTCTGCAAATGCTGCGCGTACAACTTCGATGAGAGGTCGGTAGTGAAATCCAGGAACTGTGTAAGGCCTAGGGCCATCCTCTCTTTCCCTGGTTGGAATATTGATGGTGACGGCAGTCTCGACCCAGTCATCAGGAAAGGTGATTCTCCTCCCTCCCTTATCCTTATCGAGTTCTCGTAAGCTCTGCCTCACGGAGAACCCCTGAAGGTGCTCGCTGTCATAGTCCTCTGCCAGCATGACGTCATTGACAAGGGCGGCGACCTTCGTTTCCGATACCCGGCTGCTACCAGAGTTCATCCATGACATGAGCCGATAGACAGTCATATTAGAAAACGGGTAAGGGGGAGGGAGGACCTGCGGTGGAGAATCTGTTCCTCCAGCGGGAGTAGGGCACGTTTTAGCAAGTAGTGAGGATGCAATATATTTGTCCGGCTCAAATGAGGGACGGCGGGGGTACAGTCTGCAGAGACCGAAGGAGTTGAGGGTGGTCTGAAGCCTATCTCCGAGCGTTAGAAGAACGCGTCGGATTCTGGCTCGAGCTGGTAGGGCGCCTGAATTTTGAGTTGAGGCACTTTGACGGTTAGAGCTATCGGAGTTGTTGAGATCCTCCTCCAAGGGCTCGACATCAGTAAAAGATCTTGGAATTCTTCTCATAGGGTGGGCCCATTGGTCTGAAACTGGCGAAGTGATCAGAAAGCTGCGCTGCTGGTCATAAAAACACGAACAGGAGGCATTCGGGTGGAGTTCATCCCCGCAGTCGAGACCCATCTCAATGTCAGCGTCATTTTGTGCAACCTGTGGGTTGACGGAGTGCTGTCTGCGTGCAAGGCCGGAGGTATCGAGAGAGGGAGCCGCAGTCTCTAGCCATTTACTTGCTAGCGATCGGCAGGGGGCAATCGGCCTTGGACGGCCAATTTTCTGACGTCCAAGTTCATACGATGAGTAAAGAAAAACGGTGACAGCCAGTACGGTCTCTTACGTATGAGGACGACTGTGGGAGGTCACCGTTGGTACCAAAAGTTGCGGAAACAGCCTCTTTGGCCCGTTCCCGCCTCTTCTGAGTCGCAAGAGCGCTAGACCTCTTGTATAGCTGGCATGACGCACGATGCCTGTTGAGTCCACGGTTGTCTGTTGCCCTCTCCCAAGAGCAACCCGAAGCACCACACAACACCATCGATAAGAAGCCGAAAAGAAGGGCAATAATCGAAAGAGATCCTGCAACTCGGAGGCCCAGACGCATTGCGGCACCCTGTCGGAGGTGGCCCCTACTACTAGTTGACTTGTGCCCCACAGATGGAGGAATCAACATACACACATACAATGCGGCAACGCCCGAGAAACCAGAACCCCACGCTCGTTCAAGTTAATCTGTCCCCTTCGTATTGTGGAAGTCCTAGTACGAGTAATGATAACACGAGAATACAATTTTATAAAAGCTATTTGTAAGTGAGGTCACATAAGATTGGTGCCTAAACTTCATCAAGCCACTAAGTGTTGTTGAGGAAGAACCCTGCATTTTCATTTTCGGGCATATCCGCCACGTGCCCTTCGGAGAATTCTAAGAAGTCGTCACCAAAATCATGCAAGACTTGCGCCGAGAGTAGTCTGGGATCTATAGTAATAGGTGCTGTAGACGGCTGTATTCCCATCAATGCCTGGTGCAGAGTAGAAGGTGGGGCAATATCAGCCCGTGGAAGGGTTAGCTCATTGAGGGATTCAGGGATGAAAATGGGTGTGGAGTAGTGGCCTCCTGTCCGTGGCTGGTTATCAAGCCCTTGCGTTGACAGCAAGCCGGTGGATTGCGCATGCTGTACCGCCTGAAGGACTATTTCCAAGTCCGTTGCGGTAAAGGGATTGGCTGCCACTGGCACAGCAGCACCCTGACCTAATACACCACGGCGAATTCTTCTGAAAGAATGTGAGCGTGACCCCTGCATTCAGCTAGCCAGTCACTCACAGGCCTCGTTGGTGGAGATCTAGCAAACGTGCCGCCAATGCCGGCCCATGGATGTCAGACGCCAGTGCCAGCACCAACGCTTCATGGACAGCGTCCTGATAGGCGGCATGGGTATCAGTGTCGAAGTGTATTGGTGTACGCGAACTCGTGGTTTTGCCGCTTGCGGTACGTAGGACTGCTAAAACAACCTGAAGATCATGCGGGAGCGAGTTAACAAATGCAGGCTAGATATATGTCAAAAACTCACTGCGGTCGCTGACAGCGCTAACATCCGAGTGGGGGTGGTCTGTAACTGGTTCCGCATGTCTTCGTCTAGGAGCGGCGTATGTTTAGAACGGTACCAGTGGTCTAGATGCGTCTCTGCCACCCCGGGGTTTCCAAAGAGAACAACGAAGACCGAGGTGTCGGTGATTTCACAGCCGTGTAGGTAATACGTGAAGAGCCGCGTTGGGTCCAGTATGATATCTCGACGGCTTTCTATGTGATTTTGCCGCTGCACAGTGGAAGCTGTGGGGTCTAATAATTCAAGGTGGAAATAATGTGCCAACGTCTCGGATGTTTGGGCGAGTCGATGACGATTACGCGTGAGAGCCTTAAAAATGAATCCATTTACAATGGGAGTCGCTTGAATATCTGGCGTTTGCAAATTAGCGCGAACATAGGCGGGGTATGGCGCTAGTACGTACCGCTCGCAAACCTCACGTTGGCTTGAGCGATAATTTCTCCAGCATATATCGAGGAATTCCTCTTTTCCTGCTCCGTTATATTGCGAAGCCATCCCTTGATTGTCACGGAGTTTAGGATCGCCTGCCTCTTCGCCCACGCAATTGTGAGTTGTTCCGTCGAGCTGAAGTCCTTCAGCAGCCGTTTCACGACATTGCGACTGCCAGCCTCAGCTGAACCCCTTTCATCGTCTTCTGGGGATGCAAAACTGGTAGATGCCAACGACACAGGCATGGACCCAGAGTACCTCGAGCTGCTTGCGCCGTGGGCGCTGTCACTGCGCGTATATGGGTGGATGCGAAGTGCTACGCCGGCGGGGCGAGTGCTTGCACGTCTTGCGGTGCAGCTTGCAGGGTCCTCGGGGTTGTATTGAAAAGTATGATACATACTGCATGGGTGAGCTTGAACTCTGAGGAAGAGAGAGAGATGATGATGATTATATATGAGTAGCTGTAAACCATGATGTAAGAATGCACGGTCGTCTTGAATCTGTGACAAATGTCCAAGATTAGATGGGTTAAACGGCGAAGCTGAGAAGCTGGACTTTGCCTCATGCAAAATTACCGAATCCTGGCATAGTATGATTAGGGGAAGTGTTTCAGGGATCAGTGGAGTCAGTTAAAAAATAGGGCACGGACGTTTAAGGAACTCACTTGAAGCGCCGTCGACGGTGATTAAGTACCTTGCTCGCGAGCAAATCTCGAATATTTACGAGACTCGCCACCACGATATAGTGAGCTCGCTGATCAGCGCGACTCGATATATGATGATCTCTTGGATCTCTGAGTCATCTCCAATAAAGTTCGTCTGGTGGAAATTTCTCTCGACTCTATTATTCAATAGGAAGCTGCAAATTAACAATTCAATTGACTCACTGACTGTGTAAGGCGCTAGAACAGCCCCTCAATGAGATTTTACAGTCCGATCATCAGCGTAGTTCTGATTCGTGATTGATGGAGGAATGATAGCCAATGGGTGTTGGGCGCGAACGTACATTTTTAAATAAAGCTACGGAGAATAGGGGTGTGTGATCCAAGTTTTCATGAAGTCCCGCGTGTTAAGGCAAAATAAAAATTTGATGCAAAGAACTACATAGACGTACAAGCTTGGAAAATACAGAACAAAATTTAATCTTCCACATCAGATGCAGTACATACTGAGCTGCAATGAGATCCAGGGGTCATAGCAGCCGGTCTATCAGAATCATTATCGGAGGAACTTTCGCACCAAGGGCCACTTTCGCCAGGATCAAACCTACAGCCTTTGTTCCCTATCTCCGATATTCCTGCATCTTGAAGTAGGTTTCGGATAGAACCTATTTGCAAGTCAATCCCTTTAAGTTGTGTTTGGGATACCTCTGTCTCGTCGACGAGGATAGATCTTATCAGATCGAGCTCGCGAGAGCGAAGACGTTGGTATCGCATTCTCGCAGTGATAGCCCGGCGAGTTATGCGGGAGAGCTCAAGCATTCGCTGGTTGAGATAGATGGTAGCTTCAGATGAAGGCCCAGCAGTGTAGTTCCACTTTCAAAAATTTTAAGAGTCGGACTGGAGTTAAAAAAAAATGAAACGGACGCACAGTCGTTTGCAGGGTCTTTGCCTTCTTTTTTGGTAGATCGGAATCTTCCTCACGGCCGCCGCTTCGATACAGAGTGTACCCCGAGTCAAAGGGACGCTTGTGGCGACCGCTGTCACCAAGACTCTTTGTGGGTACAATTGGAATACCCTCGTCAACTTGAGGACAGTTGTCGACAGCAGTGTTTGAGGAAATTGGAGTGGGAGAACTACTCCGGATAGGAGAGCTGCTGGGCGGAATGGATGCAGGAGGCATGGATACTGATCTGCAGATGGAGGTATGAGCGGAAGTGCTGTGTGTGTCATTAAACGAACAAACCTATTTTTTAAGGTGGCAATAGCAGAGAAAAAACTGGTGCTTGTTGAGTTGCTCATGGCAAGTGCTGGACGGGAGTTTACTAAGATGCGTGAACTTCAATATCAATATACTACGTCCATAGAGAAAGAGAATAGAGGACAATTGTCAACCTGAATAGTCGCTAAAGTCAACTCACTGCGTGAGACTTGCCTATTATATCAACGTGAGAATTGCCTCGATGCCAGCAGAAGAGCACGAGGTTGTTAGTCTGCCCTAGCCATGTCGATACGAAGACCATCCTTCACAGTGATGAAATTGGAGACCAGTCCCGGAAAACCGTCCTGATCATCATGATCGGGATGTTTACCATGAGTCTTTGATATCGTGCTGAAGGAAATTTGACCTTTTTTGTGAGCAATGTAATCGCTATCGATGGCGCCTAAATCCTTACACCCGGGCCTCAACACTTAAATGTAAGTGAGCCATCGCTGTCCTTCACTTCATACTTACAACAAACCTTTTGTGTTTCCTGCAGCTACCATGCGAGATAGCTTGTAGGATTGCCTACGATGGAGCGCCAATCAATTTTTTGGGCGTTGGAGCACCAGGGATTAAACACTCTGATCGAGGAAATATCTTGTTCACACCTTCGATATGGGCGGGCTGAAGTTTTTGTCGTTTGCTCAGCGCTCTAAACACCACAACACCTACTCCAAAATCCAGTGAGGCGAGGCAGTTCCCTATCAACGCCTTTACGCCATGAGAGATATACGAAAAACTATCTTCAGGACCACATATTCTTCGTAGCTTTATTTTAAAAATGTACGTTCGCGCCCAACACCCATTGGCTATCATTCCTCCATCAATCACGAATCAGAACTACGCTGATGATCGTGACTGTAAAATCTCATTGAGGGGCTGTTCTAGCGCCTTACACAGTCAGTGAGTCAATTGAATTGTTAATTTGCAGCTTCCTATTGAATAATAGAGTCGAGAGAAATTTCCACCAGACGAACTTTATTGGAGATGACTCAGAGATCCAAGAGATCATCATATATCGAGTCGCGCTGATCAGCGAGCTCACTATATCGTGGTGGCGAGTCTCGTAAATATTCGAGATTTGCTCGCGAGCAAGGTACTTAATCACCGTCGACGGCGCTTCAAGTGAGTTCCTTAAACGTCCGTGCCCTAATTTTTAACTGACTCCATTGATCCCTGAAACACTTCCCCCTATCATAGCCAAGATTCAGTAATTTTGCATTTGGCGAAGTCCAGCTTCTCAGCTTCGCCGTTTAACCTACCGAATCTTCGCAATTTGTCACAATCCGACCGTGCATAGGTCTTACGTTGTGGTTTACACCTCATGATCATTATCTTTCTCTTCCTTCGAGCTCAAGCTTACTCAGGCTAATGCACCCTTCATTATGACCCCGAGGACCCCACGAGGTGCACCAGAAGGCGATCGGCTGCAATCCCCGCCGGCGTATCACATCACATTGCATCCATCCATATCCACGCAATGCCAGCGCCCACGACGCCAGTACTAGTTCAAGGCATTCTGGGTCTGTGTCGTTGGCATCTACCAGTTTAAAATCCCCAAACGAGGTCGAAAGGTGTTCAGCTGAGGCTGGCAGTACCAACGTCGTGAAAAGGCTGCTGAAGGATTTTAGTGCGACCGAACAACTCGCCATCCCTTGGGCAAAGAGGCAGGCGATTATGAACCCCGTGACAATAACGGGCTGGCTCCGCAATATAACGCAGCAGGAAAAGAAGAAAGTATCAGCTTCATATCTCTAGACGAGGTCAAAGATTCAATATGGCCGTGCGTGGTTTGCAGCTACTCATTTATGGTCAGCATTTAACTAATCGTCATCATCTCTATCTAGTTTTCTCAGAGTTCAAGCTCACCAAGTGCGATCGGTTCCGTCCTGGTCACGATTAGCTCAAATCGGCGTTCGCAGGATCGCTTGGACTCGATCTATTGCGTATGCTGGTTGTTGACATCATCCATGAGTGTGAACTGGGCATTTGGGAGGCTCTATCTACCCACTGGCGAGGATTCCATGCCCTTCCTAGGGGCCCGCGCAGTTGGCCAAACAGGATCACAGGCGCCATGTGTTGCGGGTGGCTGAAGAAGAGACCGTACTCTGCCGCAGGTCCTCCCCCTCCCTCCACCTTTTACCCGTTTTCTAATATGATGGGTGCAGATTGATTGGACAGTTCTGAGTCAGCATGAATTTGCGATTGATGGAGGAATGCATGAAGCAACTCATGACAGCCCATGACGTGTTCTGGAATGAACTAGCAGCCGGGTATCGGAAACGAAGGTCGCCGCCCTTGTCAATGACGTCATGCTGACAAAGTTCTTAAGGGAGAGCAGCAGCCGGGTATCGGAAACGAAGGTCGCCGCCCTTGTCAATGACGTCATGCTGGCAAAGTTCTTAAGGGGGGGTATGACACTCACCGGTATTGGGCCTGCGCGCTGGCTATATGCCATGCGGAAATTTGGGCCGGCGATAGGGGCAACCTGTGAAGCATCACCTGGGTTAGGTGGCTGGCTCCACCGAGGGCACGCTTTGAAGGAGAGCTGGACGACTGGGAGGCACACAATGTTGGGATGTGAGTGCAGCCATTGGCTCTTGTAATGGCGCTTCTCACCCTTTAAACCAGATTCGTGGATCGGGATATGTTTATGCACACTCAGTTAGGCATAGGGTATCCAGTAACATGCGCAGGATGGCTAGGGACTCCCTGGGGAGTGAACCATTGGGCGATGTTGTTGGTGCAGCAGGCAGTGGCAACCTCGAGGCGGATACGGGCAGTAACCGTGACGGTTATGGGGGGTGGCGATGAAGAAGAGGTAACTGAATTGTCACTTATTGCGGCCATGTCTTCGCAGATGAAGAGAAAAACTCATAATTCTCAATCGCAGGATATACACCGTCCAAACCGGCACTGCACATCGGACCCCGATTCAATCCCCTATCCGTTACTAACGGCCAGGTCTCATATGGAATTGTCAACCTATCAAAATTTGGCGTCCCCCTTGACAAGTCTCGCTCCGAAGCTATGTAGACGTCCTGTCGCAACACCGCATGAGCCCAACGGGCACGTTCCGTTACCCGATAACCGCCCGGTTGAACGGCGGTCATTCGGTAAGACCACTGCAAACCATAACGTCCGAAGCAAGCTAACTATCCATTAGGTTAGAACACCTCCACGCTCAGTGCATGGGCCCTCAATTCAATCCTCAGTCAGTTGCTTAGTCTTACTGATCTACGAAGACTCACCACCCTGCCCTTCGCCTCTCAACCCTTCACATCATGACTCGGCCCAACGGCACACAGGACCCCCTCAACGCCAACGAGGAGTGGGCACAAAGTATAATCAAAGATAATCCCTATTTCTTTAGGACTCGGCCACCATGCCGCAGAACTCCAAGGTGTGCCTTGTGCCTTGTCGCACACCCCTCCGTTGTTAGCCACGTTTTCTTACTGTCATTTAGGTCCTTCAGATTGGCTGCTCTGACTCGCGAGTGCCGGCCTCCATCGTCACAACGTCCATGCCTGGCACTATCTTTGTACACACGAATACCGTCAAGCACGTATCAACCATTCATCGGACTCCTCGAGCACATTACGGTCATTATCCCTGCAGCCAATTACACATCTTCGACGACAACGCTCACTCCGTCCTGGCATATGTTGTCAAAGAGGTCGGCGTCGAACACGCTCAGCCTCTTATGATTATCATGGTAACGCTTCGATCGCCCCTCTAACGGGCATACGCTACAGTTGGCCTCGTCGGTCACGGCGTCTGCAGAGGTGCCAAGGAGCCGCCGCCCAGCACAACTTGCCTCACCCCAACCCACTCATACATTGGTTGACCTCCCTTACCCAACTCGTTCGAACCCTCGACCACTCAGGTCATCCAAAACTCATGCTGCCTATGTAGAGAAATATGGCAGGAACAGTCCGTATAAGAGGGCTTGGTCCTGTGAGTAACTCTTCTTTAAATCACGAAACTCGCGAACAACTGTTCGATGCAGTGGGACGAACGCCTTCTCACCCTTTACCCATGTTTCTGTAGCACACATGTACTACAGAAGCATAATCTACTGAAAAACCGTGGTAATCTCGAAGAATTATCACGAGCCTCATTGGTTGTGGTATGCCAGCTGCAGAGGGTCATGTTCATAAGCGTCAACGGCGCGTTGCCACTCCTGCATTTTCCATTCAGAATATGCGAGCACTTGTGCCTCTTGTCTTTAGCAAAGGAGAGGAGCTCAAAGATAAATGGATAGATACGATTCAGGAAGTGAAGGAAGACCAGGCAGCCTCGGACAAGCAGAACTCCGGCCGTTTTGGAATAGACGTCTGTCACTGGATCAGCCGAGCGACCTTCGACGTAATTGGGTTAGCAGGTAACTCATGTTGGGTCGTGCATCCATCCTTACCTGACCATCACGTATCACCCACAGGCTTTGACCACGACTTCAACGCTATACAGAACGAGTCGGACGAGCTCTTTGCTGCGTATTGTCCGAGGTTGCTGTCTCGCAGGGAGATGGGGTTAGGACAGTTCTGGGGATTTACTTTCCAATCCTGAAATAGCCTTTTCGTACTGTTTAAATCAATTTACTCATGAATGTAATCCTGGCTGAGCTTGCAATGCAGCCCGATAAGAGGGCCAAGACCGTCCACAGATGCCAAGAAACTATTCGCCAGCGTAGCAGGAAAGCTAGAGCAGCAGGAGAAATCCAGGATTTTGGATGGAGAGAAGAGCGGTTCCTCATATGTTGCGTGAGTCAACTGTCATTTCTTTCTGTCGGTTGGCTGACAAATTCTTAGTGAAATCCAATATTGCGACAGACCTCCCACCAGATCAGCGAATTTCCAACGAAGATATATTGCACAACATCAATACCTTCATGTTCGCAGGGTCTGATACGACATCTCTCGCTCTGACGTGGACGTTTCTGCTCCTTGCAAGACATCCAGGCTTGCAGACTCGTCTTCGTACGGAACCTCTCTCTATCGTACCGACTACCCCGATATCGCGACTGTCACCTGAAGAAATCGAGTCTTTACACAACACCTTGCAGAACTTGCCATATCTGAACAACATTTGTCGGGAGTCCTTGCGTCTGATCCCTCCAGTCCATTCTTCCCTCCGGGTTGCAACACAAGTTGACGAGATACCTGTACCATATTATGTCCGTTTGAGCGACGGCACGGTCTCGGAGCAATCTCTAACACTAAAATTCGTACAGACACGCGCACAATCTTGCAGAATGCTATAATCTCCTCTGACTTCTGAAAATACAGGGTAAACAAGAAAACTATCATTGATAAGACACAGCGGACTCGCCTTAATTCAGCACACAGGACCTCAAACTCACGCCGTGTCATGCCCAGCGTTGCAACAACAGAGAAACGCCTTGAGCCTCCTCCAAACCCCCAATCGCACCCTTCCGGTCACATCTCGCATCACCGCATCTTCTAAACGACCCGCCTCAACGTGAGTAGACCTTCTTCGTCCATAGTAGCGCACATCAGGCGCCCTCGGTGGCAAAAGAGTTGGGGCACGTGCTAATTGCTAACGATCGCTTCAGCGATCATGCATGAACACAACTTGATGGTTACTTACGGGATCCATGGGGCCCATGTTGAAAGATGGTTAGATGAGTAGGTGCGTTGATCGATGATGATTTGGGGGGATTGATCTTGGCCAGTGAAACTCAGTGCAGTGCACGGCCCGGCTTCAAACCGTGGGACATGCCAAACTGGGTCAAACCGACGGCCTGAGCCGCGGCTGATCTGCAAGAGATCGACAAGGAGTTCGTACGAGCCGTGTTCAGCCAGCTTAGATGCGGTAGCGAGGACTATGAGTGGGATATTTACGCTTTAGCATTTGAGGCAGCCCTCAATACCAAAAGGTGTGGTTCATTTATTGATGTGGTGTGTCAGTAGCACTTATGTTGGTGTTGCAGTGCTCTGAAGCTCTCGCGGACTTTTTTGTCGACAGCTCGAGATTCCCTACCGCACTGGGCAGCCCACGCACGTCTCGAGCGCTTGCGCGAGCACGTCGATGATGCCCGTAAGGTCTATCAAACGGTGCCCGTAACCTCTCAGCACACACACACCCAGCCTTTCGTTGGTCAGTTATGGTGGGATTGGGCTGAGATGGAATGGCTTAGTGGTAACGAAAATGCGGCACTACGTGTTATCCAGCGCTCAGTCAAGATCGAGGGTACGGGTGGTATGGTAGTTCTTCGTGTAAAACGCAGCCTCGATGATACGATTAGCTGCGCTCACGAGCAGTGGAAGGACCAGGAAGCTTGGATAAAACTACGAGCCTTTGTCGAGCTGCTTACTTCCTCATCTCAAGATGCGGCACTCACGGTCTTAGACTCTCAGCCTGCTGCCAGTGTTAATGAGAATCCTGGTCGGAGAGAGAGCATGATGGTTGCATCTCTTATGCTACTGTACAATCATTCAGTCATACTACGACGTCCCTACTCCGACAGCTGTCCTGAGGGATCGACTACAGATTGCCGTCGACACTTACTTGGACAATAGCCTGGTGTTGGGCATGTTTCTAGAGCTGAGAAAGGGCACGGTATCTGGGGTCGCGTACGGGCTCAACTCGGACAAAGCACAGCCAATGGAGGCCCAAGAGAAAAGAGCATTTCACGGCGTATCGCAGAAGTGTGGGTCCCAGGGTGGGAGAAAGTGCGATGGCAGAGAGTGAGATCGAACGGACGAGGAGCGGACTTGCTGCGGCTGCAGAAGGCGAAAGGTTTGTGATATCGTTTTGCTCCGGCTGTCATGGGTTGACATCATTTTTCAGGACTGCAGGAAGCGCTATTTTGTGGCGCGTCATTTTGGAATTTGAGATTCGGGTCGGGGAGTTGCAAAGGGGGAAGAAGCTGCTTTACAGAGCAGTGAGTGAATGAATGTGGAATGGCGTCACCTGCGATGGCTCCGGTAGAGTTGCAAATCTGTGAGTCCGCTCCACACATTACGCGCACCGTGACCAGTACTCACCCGCATACAGCCAATCAACCTTTCCTGGAGTACCAGCAGCACTATTCAACGAGCTTGGAGCACTCACTGGCCTCGAGTCTTTGCAAGTCGTTCAAGTTGGAGGTAGCAGTATACCAGGTATGTCGCCACGTCTTATCATTGGCATGATCTGACGCAAGTTGCCGTAGACGAGAGAGAAGTGGTCATAGGTCGGAGCCCTAGGAAGGTGCTTGCTTCCATAGGTCAAGGTAAAACAATGTCGCGCTTTCCTCCCCTCCACAAAGATGAATGTAGGGTTGTCGTGTTTTCTTTTGAAATCCCCTTTTGAATTTCGTCTCCTAGCAAATGATGGAGCATCTGGGGAAGTGGGCTATGCAAAGCCCTGATGACAAGGTGCGGCTTGAAGTCCAACGACCACAGCGATCGTGGTGCTGATGCTATATACAGACCATAATAATCTCGCAGTGGACCGAATGTCTCATGCACAACGGTAAGCTTGTGCGCTGCTGCGTTTTCCCCTCGTGCTTCAGCCTTCCTCTTGGCTTGAGCAGCCCTCGCGCTCCTCTTTGATCTTTCGGCGACGAGCGTCTCAAACTTATCTCCGACTTCCTTGCGGAGAAGAAGATACCCCATGTCAATGCGAATCTTCTGATGACCTCGTACCTGCTTATCTGAATTAATTTAATCTTGCAGTTTAGGTTTCATGGGTCGAGTGGTCGTAGTCAAAGAGATCAGGCTGTCCGAGTTTTCATGATGGGGCAATACCGCACAGGTCATGCTCGATGTCCCTGGAATGTGGAGGTGTTGGGTTGAATCTTGACAAGGGTCAATCGTACTCTCCCTACTTTCTTACATCGCTGCATTCTCACTCCTCACAGGTGTCATCTCCCTGGATCTTGAGTCATGATGTTGTCCAGGACGTGTCAAATGACCATACTACCCCGCCGAGTCAATACAGGGGGGCGCTCTGCACGTTGTTTTTTTAGCATGCAAGGGGTCATTCATCGTTTACGTTGTTACTTTCCTGCATCGTCCGCACGTATCTATTGTAAGTACTACAAGCGATCCCCTTTGGTCGGCAATAAGCAGTATGGTATGCAGATTCGATGTCATGATTCCGAGTCAAAGCCAAATACTATGCACTCAACGATGGGACTGATTCACGACAAGCGATCTTGTGCGCTACAGTAATGTGAACCACAATCATCAATGCATCACCAGTGCAATGCTCGGCTTTGTTCTTCACTTCAGATTGGAAGCGAGAATATTAATTAATGATAGGCATCTGCTGAACGTATAGTAGTCTGCCTGTGGGAATTCAATACCCTGGTAAGTGCGGCACTGGTTGCGGAATTGTTAGTCTGCGGTTGGGACATATTGCAGACCATACATTGGCATCAGCAAACCGTGAAAAATTGCCTTATAATGTACAACTTGAATTGGGGAATATGAGAAGGTTCAACCAGGGTTACTGGGATACCCTGTCATCTCCTCCCGGCTGTGATGCCCCAACAACGACATATTATCACAAACTCCCTTGCAAATACAGATATGAGGACCATTGCGAAAAACGCTGCCCGTGAGATAGTCTTATATACCCTTGCAATTGAAAACTTAAATAACGGAAACGACAATGCTCGACAAGGCGAACACACCTATACTGTCATCTCTTACCGGCTGTGATGCCCCAACAACGACACATTATCGCAAACTCCCTTGCAAATACAGATACGAGGACCATTGCGAAAAACGCTGCCCGTGAGATAGTCTTATATACCCTTGTAATTGAAAACTTAAATAACGGAAACGACTATGCTCGACAAGGCGAACACACCTATGCTGTCATCTCTTACCGGCCATGGTGTTGCGAAGACGTGACCTCGTCACAAAATACTAAATGTCGTCTAGATTCGCAGACTTACATAGGTATATAGCAACATCACAAATTTCTCGCACTTTAAATACCCATACCTAGCAAGAGCAAATTTATATCTCTCTATAGGTCACA